>NW_015113333.1:160470-281215 GCF_001443285.1 Poecilia latipinna
AGATTTGTCCTGGCACATCTCAATGTGGCACTTAAATTGGCTATGATTAGGTGAAGGTGACTCTAGTGTAAAATGTTTTGAGTGGTCAAAATGATTGAAAATCATTATATAAGTTCAGTCCATTTTACATACCCGGTGTTTTCAAACAGCAGGGGACTGATCTGATTCTCAGGCCTAATTTTCCCTGTACTCAGAACGTATCAAAGTTGTCCTCTTTAACGTCAAACACAGACCCCTTTTTCTTCACAAAAGGTAGATGCCAAGATGACCTGTGCTGAGCTCCACAAAGTCCTTGGTGCACAACAATCCACAACGTCACACCTACAGCTCCGTCTCTTCCCTGTGATGGGAAGCAGCCACTAACAGTGACAACCTTCTGTCAGAAGATTTACTGATCAGAACCAAGAACAGAATAAACTGTTAGATAGAGCAGACTTGACAGACTCTTTTGACCACATGCTTGTTCTCAACTCGAAAGGTTTTAATGAAATTGTTGCTTCTTCTCATCAAGACTCATGTAAAAGTATTTTTTCACAACTAGAAGTTTTTTTTTCTTATTTATAACAAAGTCCCACTATAATTAGATACCTAAAATAAGAAATACATATAGGTATAGTTGTCCACTTGTGTATGTTGTTTATTTGTAACTACTTTAAACCCTCCTCTTTTCTGTTCCCTGGATAAGCAGCGTCAATGCTGATACCTGCCTACATTATTATGGCTATTTACAAGGCAAGCAAATAGATCGTATGACAAAGAGAGAACTGGTGCTCATTCTAAATAAGCTTCATAAAGTAAACAAGTACAATGAGAATAGTTTTAATCCCTCGACAGAGAGCTTTTTAGTCCCCAAAATGCCAACATATTGATCATCCCTTTCTTTTTTCTTTTTCTTTTGCTTTAAAGCCCCAATTAGTCGGATGTTTCTCTGACATTTTCAGAAAAATGATGCTTGAGAAGCTTTTAATAAATCGGTATAATAAACTGCTGTAAGCCCGCAGTGAAACAGCTACTGAAATGCTATGTCTTAACCAAACTACTGCAGCTTAATTGGGAAGGATTCATTTCTTTGACGTACGTGTGTGATTGTGTGCACACTCACCTCTCTCCACTGTTTGGTTTCAACACCCTGCGTATACAGTACACACACTGTGGGGTGGAAAAAAGTACAAAACAGCAATAAAAATAATATATTTTGTGCAGGAAACATTGGAAACATAAAACAGAGAGAAAGACCAAATAAAAAAAAATACAGCCAGTTCAAACAAAGTGGTAATATAAGAAGTTGAACTCAAGTAATAGCTCTTAAAGTAAAACAAAGATTCTCAGAAATGACAGGACGGCAAAACGTTCAACCTGCAGTACACAGTTTTTATATATATATAAAAAAAAGACGTCTTCAAAATTATAAATATGTCATGACAGTAGAAGACAAGACAGACAATCTGTGAAAAAAACTAATTATTTTGCTTTCTCAAAATAATTAGTAATCTTCACAAATACACACCAAAGACAGTGGATAAATGATTTTTCTAATAAGACAAATTGTTTCTCTGCCATTATCATGTTGAGCAGCATGTACACAAATATGATTAAAAGCTTCATCCTGGCTCTGATTGGTTGTTTTTCACCTGAAGCGATGCTCAATCTTTTCACAGATTATGTCTCATACGATACTGTCACAACTTGGTGATAGTGTTAACAAATATGTAAAAAAAAAAAATAAAAATGAAGTTACAAACATAGAAAGAAACAATATGAAAAAGGCCATATAATACAAGAATCAGACAGAAACATTTTTTTCTTTATGAAGTACTTACTAGGATCGGACTTTGAGAAGGTGTCTTTGTCCAGCAGATTTCTGGTAGAAAAAAAAAAGATAAATTGAATTGAAAAGATAATTGAAACAGTTCATACTCATTCTGGTTAAGTAAGTAATTAAAGGTTAGTAGCGAAACAAAGATGTATTTAACATCAGAAAATCTGAAAACCTTATAATTTTTATAATTATGGCATTTATTGCTAAATTTGGTTAATGTGAAAAGTCTAAAATTAAAATCCTGTACAAAACTTGACTGATAGGCATCTATTCTCATGTTTAGCAAACAAACAAAAAATACAGCAACATCTCACACATACGAAAATGATCTAAGAACAATATGGTAATCTAGAACACCCTTTTAAATTAGTTGTGTATGCAACAGAGGAAAGAAAAGAATAGCTCCATAAAGTCATTCTTGTTCCGTAATTCTGCCTCTTGTTCGACTCTCAGCACATTATCATATGGTAAAATAAGAGTGTTTTCAGGCAGAAAATGGGAAACTACTTTGCATCATGTATGGTTTCCGCACCAGCCATTCGTTTCTCATCATTATTTTATTCTTTTTTTTTGGTCAGGCAGATGTTTTCAGTCATTCTGATGGTCAGACCCCTGCTGGCAATTCCAAAGGGAGAAAAAACCGCTACAGAAATAATACATCTAAAGTCATGAAGCAAAACTGTAACTTGGAAATATGTGAAATGTGTTGAATTAGAGGCACCACTGCTTTTCTTGGTCAAAATATAAGATGTTTCATTTAGAGTTAGATGCAAGAAATAGGTTTGCAGAGACTTGTTTATTAATGTGTTGGATCAGGTCCTTTTTCTCTATTTCTCTGTAAATATTTGAGGTCTAAGAGGCGACATTCCTTCAGATGTGCACAGTACTACACTGAGGTACTGTTAGGCTCTAAGATGTAAGAATTTGTTAAATTGAGAAACAGACATGATAAAATCTGTTGGCACTGAAATATTTGTTAAAATCCTTATTACAGATAAATCTTTGCAAAGGGGGCCTGGTCTTTCTGGGATGATGTAGTTAAGCCTTACCTTTTGCTCCACAATATTAAGATGTGATCATTATTCCATAAAAAGCAATAATGTTTAGAATATTCTGCTATTTTAGATTGTGAATGAGAAATGATTAAATGCAATCCAAATTTATTTAAAAAAAATCCCAAATTGGATCCAAAGCGTCTTTTGTCTGATTTCTATACACTTGCATCAAGGACACTAGACAATAATTATCTTAATCTTTTAGCCTTTGCTGCAAGAAAAAAAAAATCTAGCATAAGAATGTATACTTATACTCCAACTAAGAAGCCTTGGCACATATTTGAGTACGTAATTGATCCCTATATTTGGTCTCACGCCTGCTTGACTCTGTTCTGCATATGATGTTTCAATGAGCCTGGAAGACCCACTTAATGTCCTTTGAACCTCAATTCTCATGTGCTATGTTGCAAGGCTTTCTTAAATAGGTTTACTCTTTAAAAAAAACAGTAAAATAATCCTTTACTAAAGGACCAAACTCAAATTTAAAGTTTCATGTTCATATTTCCCTTCAGTTCCCAATGTGAACTTAACAGGATTTCAATTAAGCAATAGAAAATGTACTTTTCTTTGTTGAGAGTAATAAGTGTACTTAGATTAAATATCAGGTTTTCCTAACTTTTGTTTTATTCATGTGCTCACATATGAATGTATATTAAGAATACTTTTACTTAAGAATCGATAGCTTAGGTTATATATGTTTTTTCCTGTTTAGGGTTGTTATTCTAGGAATATTAAGGTTTAAAAGTGCAAGTGGGGTCAGTGCAACCCTACTGGGTCCACGTACAGTAATATAAGGGTCCAATCAACCCGTCCTGGAGCTGCTGGAGGGTTAAAATCAAGAGATAAAAAATTTGGTCAAACTTAGAAAATGGGTGTTTTCACCAGGCTTTTACAGATACACCAATTACATAGACATGGGAGTTTCAAATTTTCATTATATAAAAAAAGAAAATTTGCACTTAGACTCCTTTGTTTATCCTGTATTACACATCCAGTTGTAAGTAAAAAGCAAAGTGTGTGCCAACAGGCTCATTTGTGCATTCATGGGTTACAAACTAACGTTACCAGCAGCAACATTACCCCAGAAGATTGCAGGGTATGAGATCCTGTACAATGGCTTCCTGATTGCTGTTGTGCTTAGTCTGTGTACTCAGCTGATTTGCTCATCGCCCTCTCAGTCCAGTAATCCTAACTCTTTTAAATATGTTTCCCCCTCCCCTCCAAAAAAGGAATAAAACAATGTGTACATGTAGCTGCTTTTCTGTCAAGATGTGAAATTTTAGTTTTGAATTAGAAGCAGTTCAGACTTTGTCTGGTGTTGAGTCACTTTTGGTTCATCTGTCATTCTCTAACTTAGTCTGTGCCCATATTTGAGAGTTCTCTACTTCCATCAGACTCACTTGACCTTTTTATAATGTCTGCCACGGGGCTTCTGTACCTGGAAGCAATGCCTTTCTTGTTTTGTTTTGTTCACAGGGTCACCACAGTGACATGAGAGCTCTCACTCCAGGCGCCAAAGCCTGCTGGCCCCTCCAGGTTTTAGTTTCTGCTTCTGTTTCTTTCCTGTTTCCTTTTTCCTCCATTTGCTATAAACCACCGGCTCTGCTCTTTCATCAGCCTCGGTCTGTTTTGATCTTTCAGCTGTACCAGTCTCAGTCCCTCCCTCACAGCTTTTAAGATCAAACTCTGTGAGTTGTTTCAAGTCAGAAAAGAGGCACATAAAGACTTAAGATATTGTATTTTTTTTTGTCTTATGCATCACATTCAAAAAGTCTGCTGTAACTGTGATGGGCTGTGACTAAAGCAAATTTGTCAGTTTGACTTAAAAAAAATAAATGGTTGATTTTATTTGAGTAACATAGCCATCAAAAATTCCCATGCCACATTTTATTTTATTTAATTTGCTCCAACAGAGGTAATTTCAAAAGGAGTATTTTAATTGTCTAATTTTTAGGCTTACATAGTAGAATGTCTCACCAGTGTTTGTTTTCTGATAACTGGCAGCTTTGCTAAGTTAAATTTATTCAGTTTATATCCAGATAAAAATGTTATTGCATTTGGACTATTTCCAAGCACCAACTCTCGCAGCTCTCCGATGTACATTAGCTTGCAGTGTGAGGCACTAATTCAATTCAAGTCATGCTTTATTATTGCCGTATGAATGCATGCAAGTTTTCACAATATCACGTACAATGGAAAACTGTAGATGGCTGTGCTACATCACAAAACAAAGGAGCAATAAATTCAAATTAAAGTTTTAATGGAAGTTTTGACAATTTCAACCAAAATGGAGTTTGGTGATTCCCAGTCTCCATAAGTAGAACCATTTTTGCTTTGTGATGAAATTCTAGCTCTAGAGCTCTCTCTATCATAGATATAAAACAAAATGATAATCTAGAAACCATATATTGTTCATTATTGACTTGCCCTGATCAATGACTTCCAGGTTGGAAATCTAAAAATATGACGCTTTTTCTCTTCTATGCCCTGGAAGTTGGTCCAGAAACTAACAGGAAGGAAAATGGTTGTTGTCTGGAACAAACACAAGGAGGCTACAGTTTTAGTATTGCTGTCTGCATCATCCACTTATTGAAGGTATAAATGAGAGTGTAAATTCCACACCAAATGACAACTTTAGTAATAATCTGTTACCGACTGCTCCCTAACACAGCAGAGTGATGTTGTGTATGTTCACAATATAAATTATTTGTGACCTCTCACTGAAGCATGGCTAAAACTCACTTTAGTGCTCTTCTGAAGAATTGATCAAAATTATATATATATATATATATATATATATATATATATATATATAAACTACAGATCTGGCCATACAATTCTGACTGATCTGTGAATATTCAAGACATTCACACTGATATTCTAAGACAATCAGTCACAAGTCATTCAAATAAACACCTGACAGAGGATTTTAAATGGGTTGCTCTCACCGCAGTAACAACTAGAGTGCTCTCTTTAAAAAACAGAAGCAATACCATTGAGAGGAACTAATGAAAACTAATGCAAAAAAGTTGTCAATGGTGGGGTTTTTTTAAAAGCAAAACAACAAATTGGAAAAATGAATGTAGTGCCAACACATAAGTCTAGTTAAAGAAATTGTTCTCCCTTTCTCTGCAGAGCATAAGCAATGCTCATTAAAGCTCATGTCCCTCCCCAGTTTACTCCATTTTTATCTACCCTTACGAAACCTCTTTGCCTGTTTGTAGCTGCATGCTGGTTGTCGACAGCATTTAAATGACTGAAACTCGCTAAGAGCATGAGAAATGACTAAAAACACATTTGAGGATGATATAAAGCAAAAACGTCTCCGTACTAAATGGTCAGAATTTTTATCGTGCTGAGAGTCTGACAAAACTGCTTTAGCGGAGATGATACGCTGTTAGGGAGAAATACCTTAAACAGATGTTTCATATAGAGTCAAATCGCTTTAGTTTCTCGTGAGTATCCTAAGAAAGGAATCTCACTCATGTCCAAGGCAAGTCGCTCTATTGCTTTGGCATCAAAAACCTTTTGTACAGTGTCCTATATCTAAAGGAAAGTTGTTCTTCTTCATCTGGGCAAAAAGCTATTTTGTATCATTGTATATTTCTAAATTTACAAAACTCATGTTTCTTGTTAAATCATCAGTTTGTCTTTATTTTTATTTTTTATTTTTTTTACTAGTGGTGCAATACAGCAAATTGGAGATATTCAGTTTCTTTTCATTTGCAAAATGGACAAAAGATGCTTCTGTTGTTCTAACTTAATTTACAAATACACTAATACCCAAAGGGAAACATGAGACTCCATGTAGCGTTTCATTTTTTTAAGTTTTCATCTTTAGCTCAGAATCCAGTCGGTGTTGAAATTTCCATACTCTGTCATCACACATTAGAGGGAACTGTGAGTTCACGTAAGGGTTGTCTCTGAAGCCGTCCAAGTCCATAGGAAGATTAGATGAAGGTCTGTGAATGTGAGAAACAGCTTTTCTTATAAGCCTCACACCCACCTCTGTGAGCCACGTTGGAAAGGCTAATTGAAGCTGTTTGTCTCAAATATTTTATATTGTAAAAAATGTAAAGGAAACTAAGGAAGTTAAAGAAACCTTTTTAAAATGTATTTCTTGTTGTAACATGGCAAATATACTATTCCTGCTTTTAATTTCACCCTGCTTTTAAGAGTAATTCAAATTTATAGTACAACAATTTTCTCACTCATTCATAGTGATTTCAGTTTATTTGTCTTTAAGTGAATTTGAGTTTAATCTATGCAGGCGTTATCATGCAAGAACCAACCAGTTGTTCTTTCCGTCTCTCCACGTCTTTCCTAATTTAGTTCATGTTGTTGGACAGATTGAACCGGCCCATATGTCCTCCACTACTGCCTCCTCTTTATCTCTGTCATTTCCACCTTCTGTTAACTGTTGGCTGCGTTTCATTCCTCTAATGGCCTCACCATTATCTGTCCTGGTAAGCAGAACCTCAAACCATCTTCATCCTGCCACTGCTCTTCAGTTTCCTTTCTTTTATTAACAGATATTTTTGATTTAAAAAAAAATACAAAAAATTCAGCAAATAATAAAAACAAGGTATTGCATTTTTTTTACATCTTCTTATATATTATTTGCTTATTTGTCACTGCATGTACACAAAATTGATTAATTATACACACTGTTAAAGAGTTGTAGAAAAAAAAATTGCTGTTCAATGATTTTTCCCGTTTTTGCTATATAGTCACAATTAAATGTTTCAAACCATCAGACATTTTTTTTTATATCAGACATCATAAAGCATTATGTAATTTATTATATAAACATAATAAAGCAGTTTGCAAACAGTGATTTCATTTCCCAGACGATTATTTCATTTGTTAAGTACTTCGTTTGAGATCAAAAAGCCATCCAAACCGAACTGTCCCAATGTGAAAACATAAACCTGAAATGTGCCGTATTTTAGGAAGTTGTATTCAATGTTGCAAGCCACACCCAGAGATCTGCAGAATTAAAAATGACTTAAACAAGACCCTTTATGACAACATGACAATGATCCAATGATCCAAATCACACCAGCAGGTTCACCTCTGAATGGCCAAAAATGGGTTTAGGAAAGATGTATAGTCAAGTGTGAAAAACAAAGCAAACAGAAGAAACCTGTAAGAGGGCAAATACATTTTCATTGAGCTGTAAATATAATTACAGAGTGGCAAATATTTTCCAAATGCATAAATGCAGGGAATCTGTCGTATGTGAGTACATTGTTTTTTACTCTTGAGATTCATAGTAATATTTCAGCGTTTTGTCAGAGTAGATCAATGCTTTAAAAAAAACAACAAAAAACAGCACATGCATTATCAGTTCCTCAGGATCTTCGCAATAGCGAAAGATGGCAAATGGTTAAGGACGGTTTGTAGTTACATGTGCAAAAGCTGGTGTCAGAATGAGCACCTCCAAGTTTAAAGCTTGGCTTCTGAGATGGAAAAGGCATCGACTGTCTGCTCCAGGTTGGAAATTAATGGTCTCCTGGGGTCGAGAATTTGAGGAGTATTGCAGTCTTATTTGTGAGTGGGTGAGAAAGGAATCAGTGGATTGACAGATGGAAAAATAAATGTCTGCAGGTTTGAGGGTGCTCCAGGCTGTTGTTAAAGATAGAGCTGCATGATGGTTTTGTCTCACTGGTCAAGTTCTTACCCTCACCCTCGGCTTGTCGGTACAGGCTGTGATGGAAAGAGGATTTTGGGTCAAAGGTGCTCACAAATATCAACACAAAATATTGCATTAATATTCATCCACTTGTTTTTCACATTTTCTCACATTAAAACCATAAACTTCAATTTATTCCCCAGCACAAAATTGTGCATAATTATTAAAGGGAGGAAAAACTGAGTCTTTACTGTTCATCTTTACAAAAAATAAATAAATTAAATCATAAAAATGTGAAACAAATTTCTATTCAGACGCTTTTAGACGTGATAGCTCCAGTACAACCATTTCATTTCAAATATCATGTAAATGTGAATATATCATTCAGATTGCAGTTTAATCTCAGTGGATGCAGCTGTTCAGTGAATACCCAGATGCTTGTGAAAGAACTTAGTGAACAAACAGCATCATGAAGACCAAGGTACTGAGGTACGAAGCAGACAGGTCAAGGTAGCAAGCTCTGAACATTTTAAAGAACTCTGTCCTGTCAATTATTATAAAAAAAAAAATGAAAATGTAGGGCAAAACTACCACTAATGGTCATCACCCTGAACTGAGGAAGGAGGGCATTAATCAGCGCCAAAAGAGGTGGCAACTCTGAAGGAGCTGCAGAGATCCACAGCTCAGCTGGAAGATTTTTGAAGATACTAAACAGGGAAAAGGTTAAAAAATACTGGGGGGGGAAAAAGGCTGCAATAGCTGATACTTCTGGCACCAGCAGCCAACCAATTAGCAGTTTAACATGGGTAAATTCAAAAGTAGGTCTGCTGAAACAAAACATCATCAAAGCAATTCTTTCATCACCATGTCAAGTGCGCCCCCCCCCCACACAGCAGATGCCTTGCCTACACCCCAGCCCCAAGACAACAATGGTGCTGCCCTAAATCTGACAGCAAACCCCACCCAAAGATGCGCCGACTCCAAAAATTCTTCAGCTCTTTATTGTACAGGTGAATGCGGCTCCTAAATGAGCCCAGAGAAAATCAAACAGTTGTTACTGTCGTTAAAAATGCAGGGACTTAGAGGCTTTCATCTGCAGGAAAACAGTGCATGTCTGCAAGCAGACTCCAGCAATTACTGTAAAATACAGTGCTCTCATTCCAAATGAGGTCTTTTTCATTCCCACAAGCCAGCAGTCTTTGCAGTTTTAGGTCACTGTTTTTTTTTTTGTTTTTTTTTGCAAAGCAAAGCAAAAAAAGAATAATTTCATAAGAGTCATTAACTGTCAAAAGAAATCCTTTATTCAACAGGATTATGAAAGAAAGCGTTTTTGTTAATTAGGTGTCGTATTCTCAAATACGCTCTAAAGCTGTTTTAGTCTGCAGTTATACAATAAAATGTCACCAAATTAAGTTTAGAGTTGCATAGTCAATTTCCAAGGAACTGGCAATACAAATAGGGGTTTAAAACTAACTTTGTGAGGCACATTTTACAATGTAAATGAGTTTTGTTTTTGTGTGTGTGTGTTTTTTTTTTTTTTTTTTTTTTTTAAAGAAACTAGATCCCTTAATAGGAGGGTGCTAGATTTTTATATTTATGGCTATGTGCTCATGGGAATTTGTGAAATCAAAAGAGGGTGTGAATATAAGGCAAGATAAAATGTAAGCAGAAGACTGAAGAGGAGGAAAAAATGTGTCAGAGAACGTGTGAGTGCATATGGAGTTGGAAAGAGTGAAGGGAATACAGTCCTGGGAGACTGTATCAGAAATAGACCGAGCATAACGGAGTTCCTCTTGCACAGGGAGAAGAAACAAGCGTCTGTTATACAGACCCAGAGACACTGTTAACTTTATTTACAGAAATCTGACACAAACCACAATAATTAGACATCCCCTTTCCTCTAACCTGCGGGAGCTTCCTCATCATTCCAACTCCAAGTGTTGAGAGAGCAGGCAGAGAGAGGGATGATAAATATCTAGGGATCAGTGGCTCTCTTTGAAGATGTGAATATTGAGCTGCCGAGATTCTTGACTTGGAACGAAGCGCAACTCAGCAGAAACAAGCTGCCACAGGCTAATAAGGAAAACTTTGGGAGCTAATGGATGTGCTGCTCAGTTGTGGCGTGATTCATGAGCATGTGCCGATTCACGAGATTGCTCCACATTATTGCAGCATATATGCACAGTTTTCCCACATATTGTGATGAAGAAGAAATGTATGACGCCGTTTACTTTATATGAACTCCTCCACAGGTTAGAGATTAAGATGAGCTCATTTTCTTGACACTGAAACACATTGAATGCTGTTTTTTTTTTTTGCATGTTTAAATGATGCTGTCGACACAATGTTCAATAGATAGCATCAAAGACAAAGCTGGATGCAAGCATGTGAATATAATAGCAAATGGTTGCCATGTAAAATGTAAATTTCTAGTGAAAGAATGGTTTGTGGGAGTTAAACAGGTCTGTGCTGAATGCAAGCAACCCACACTCTGTTCTTAACATCTTGCTTGTGCCCATTACAGCTGAACATATTGAGAATATGTAAAAAATGAATTTATTTGTGATAA
This sequence comes from Poecilia latipinna, assembly GCF_001443285.1. Lineage (NCBI taxonomy): Eukaryota > Metazoa > Chordata > Actinopteri > Cyprinodontiformes > Poeciliidae > Poecilia > Poecilia latipinna. The sequence goes on from NW_015113333.1 coordinate 171,549, forward strand.
CTGATGACATTGAGTAATAGCTTCATGCAAAGCAAGATTAATGAAGATTAGTGAACATTAATAAATTTAATACTTTAGAAAAAGCTAGAAAAAGGTTGTTTTTCTATTATTTTCCCATTTGTGAGTTCTAAGACAAATATTTATAGAGCCGAGCAGCATGTGCTTTACATAGGTTAAACACATTTAACCATCACAAAAAATAATACAAATCCTTAAAATCAAACATAATAAAAAAAAACAAGTAAGTGAGGATAATAAGCAATGATTAAAAAATAAAACAACCAAGAAGATGTGGAACTGAGGCAACACCATGATGTAGATTAGTGAAAAGGCACTGTAAATTTCATAGACAAACATAAAATCAAAAAAGTACATAAAGCCCTAAGAGCTAAAACCAAGCATTCTAATTATATAAAACATAAGTAACAAACAATAAAACACAAAAGTTTTTTTAAAAAGTCTATATTTTTCAAATATGTAGCATATCTTTGACATTATATATCAGTTCTTGTCATGCTTATTGTCATACAAGAATAAAAAATGTAAATACTTAAAAAAAAAAAAACAACAGGCTATAAAATGCTGTAAAGACAGAAACTCTCTTCACAGATTTTATGAGGACTTTACTGTTATGAGGTGGTATGAGCCAAGACGCAGCATGGAATAAGAGGCAAGCCCAGCATGTTATTTTAGTTTACGTCCATGAACATCATGACTAATGCTTTTATTGCTTAAAACCCAAGTAGGATATATTTTACCTACTGAAGTGGCCGAGAGGTGTCCCATCTCTCAGTTGCAATTGACATGAAGACAGAAAAGGTGAACCAGGCCAGTCTAATGTTTAAAGTTTGTAACATTAGGTCATCTGGACCACTGCCATGTTGGTGTAGACATGATTAGGCTGCAACCTTGAATAGAAGCCAGTGTAGTCAGTTTTCTGGGATGAAGGACAAGCCTCATGGATAAGCTGCTACTGATACAAGCTCATATATGCAGCAATCAGTAACCAGACATGCAAATACCATAACAATGAACTGCACAGAAGATTCCTGCACCGTTAGACCAATCAAGGAACACCTTATCAATAATTTTGAGCAGCCCAGTGATGCACCCATAAGACTTTTCATGGATCGCACAGAGATCATAAACCAGAGCAAGGGCGATCAACAGGACTTCTTTACTTTCGTTGGGAAATATTTGAAGTATGCTTGTCCAATATGGCAAACTCTCTGACTGCTGTTCCCGGGCAACGAAATGTACTAAATAGGGCTGGGCGATGTGGTCTGAAATCAATATCATGACATATTGAGCAGTTCACCTCAATAGCAATAAGTGGACAATAACACTAACCCACTTATTACTGGGTTAGTGTTCACAATAAAGAATGCTTATCACATTCTCCATTGTGCCTCCAACAATAGAGAGTGTGATAGACAAGCATAAATAATTCACAGCCACTTATATTGATGGTAGGATTCCTCTGGACAGCACTTTTCTTCACCACTTTAATGGACTTTAAAACCACAGCGTCTTCAAGTAAATGATAAAAAGGTGTACTTTTCATCGTTGTGTTATTGAAAAATAGGCACAACTGAGCAAGTTTAGAAGTATGAAATGACTTAACTTCAAATGTTTTGCTGAACCTAAAATCTTGTCAAATAATTGATTTTTGGAAGGAATTTTTGGAAGCTCAACTGAGACAAGTACGACTGCAGCCTGGAGACCTCCCATGTCACGGCACTCACCTCGTGGTGCTTGTCTGGTGAATGAATACCATGCTGCACATGAGCTTACATTTCAAAATAAAAACTCACATCACATATCACCAGGGAGGGTTGTGGCTTAAGTTGACCAGGCGAACGCCATGATACGTGTGCTCTGGCAACACAAAAGGTCTCCAGACTGCAGCCATAAAGTCTTGCTCCAACCAACTCTACTGCCACCGCTTCAACTTTTGAAATTCCCTCCATTTTCTCAACCTCATCATCTCTTTAACTTCTTGTCACATACTGGATGGGGTGGAGTCACGTGACGATAGACTACAGGAAATGCTGCATCTTAAAGGGGCATGAGCTAAAATAACCTTTTTAAAACGACTTTTCCATTTTTTAAAAACATACTAAAGGTACTTTATAGCTCCCATCCATCTTAGCTTTAAAAGCAACCCCAGAAAGACAAAGGCGAGAAATAAATTGCATTGAAATTAAATTCAATAGGCAAAGATTCCAATGAAGATTTGTTCCAGGTAATCCAATCAATTATTAAGCAAAAAAATTTTCAGCTATCAAAACTTACTCAGTGCTGAGAAATAATGGGTGGACACAATACCTCTGAAAGACACCTGGAGATTGCACATGTTTACAGGTATACAAACCTGTAGGTATTGGAAAAATGCAGCAAAAGGTGTGCGTTTTCATCGAAATGGATGTTAACGATATGATCAAACAAGGAGCTGTCAAGAACACTAACAAATGCAAGATTGTTTTTTCAGCCTCATTGCAAAATCCAAACTTTTACAGTGTCAGACATCACAGTAGCTGCACCTGCAATATCAGGGTTCTTAACCAAATAACAAGCCACCCCGGGGTAGAGCACACTTGGTGTGAGAATGGCCTGACAAAGAAAAATGAACAGCAAGTAGCAGCTCTGTGAACCAAACTGCCTTGTTGACGTCAGAGGAGAGAAAGTTGTCAGTATCTCAAATAACCACTTGCTACAGCCAAGGTATGCCGAATACCATCACTAAGAGCACAACATGTTAAAACATTGACGAAGATACAATGTTTATTTATATGGCATCTTTTCACAGACAAATTTTACAAGAAGTTTCACAAAAAGGGTAAATGACATGGAATTAAAAAAAAAAACTGATAATGCAATTATATCTGGTAATAAAAATCCCAAATCTAACAAAGAGACGTGCCAGCAACAGCTCTACCTATGGGGGACTCATAGGTAGCGCTGTTCAGCTTTGGCAAAATACCACAGGCAAGCGCAATATTGTTGCTGACAATGTTCTTCCACTTATAACCACAGAGTACCTATCATGTTATCTTTACTTCCAGCACAATAATGCGCACATCTTAAATAACTTCAAACAGGTTTCTTGGACATGACAAAAGCTCGCTGTTCTCAAATAAGCTCCACAGTCACCAGATCAAAATCCAACAGAGCAGCTTTGAGATGCGGCGGAACAGAAGAATAACATCTTGTATAATGGACTCGCCAAGGACTCTTTGTTGACACCAGATAGATGGGGGCTGAGCTGGGTAGCCAGGTGTACCAAATAAAGTGGCCATTGAGTGTTTACGTAAAGACGGGAATATTTTTATTATTTTTCACAAAACCGGGATTTAAACTCAGAATTGGAAAGAAACCTGGGTAAAGAAATCAATATTTAAAAAAAAAAAGAGTTTTATATCCAGCAATGAAAATATATATATAAAAAAAGTACATACATTCTGCCTCAGGACATTGGATATAAACGTTATTCTCAGAAGATGGATGGATTCTAACAAAAACAGATGCAACACCAATAGATGTTGCATCTATTGGTGCAACATCTATTGCACCAATAGAAAGCATGGCATCTCAGCCATGTTTTCTATTGGCTGAGATGAGAAAGCAAGAGATTGATGCAGAAGAAAAAGAAATAAAGAAAGGAGAGGACACTGGAGGAGGACTTGTACAACAGGATACCAAATAAGAGTGGGGTGAACAGATGGAGACTCAAGGAAATGTGTAATACGAGCAATATAGGGAGCTGTGGGGGCGGAAGAATGACAGTAATATGTTTATGAGCAAAAGAACGAAGCGGTGGCTTAAGCATATGGAGCACACTTTTATTAAAGTTAGAGGAGTTGTCCCAACACATTTCACTTTCTCTCTATCACTTAAATTGTTTCTCTCATTATTTGTCTTCATTATTACTTTGGTGTCCTGCTATTGTCCTAACTGCAAAATTGAATCAAAGGGATGTAATTATTAAATAGAAAAAAAAAATCTATATCACTTTCTCATTGCAAAGTTTTTAACAATAAAGAAGATATTTTCCCCGTATTACTTTTTCTCGTTTACCTTCCGTAGGGCTAAAACCTAGAACAAACTCAATTAAAACAAATATAGTCCACTCTGGGGCCCCTAAAATCCTCAATCACCTATGTCCAAATTATCGCACTGGCATTGCGTTAGTGTCGGATCGATGACAGAACCAAGCAGGATCGTTTTTCCCACCAGCTGCTGAATTATTCAGACCGAGATCTCCTCCAGGGAGACTCCCGCTCTGCCGGCCAGACACACATCGGGAGCCTTCAACCTGCCCGGGAAGACCGGGATCATCAGAAAATTCCTAACAAGCAGCAGCACATACTGGAGGGTTAGGACCCCGACAAAATGAGATTCATGGAATATTTATGGATTCATGCATTTGTGTTTTTCTTGTGTGTGTGTGCGTGGTGTAAAAATGTGATGGTTAATTTTAAGGAAAAAGTAATTTGAGAAAAACAACAAGTATTTCCTTGCATTTCATTTGCCCATCAGACAACTGCCTTTTAAAGCTCACGCCAATTAGACAACGTGGAAAGATGTGAATCTCTTTGCCTTTACAACTTCATTCTTTAAATAAATTAACAAAGAATAAACACAACGAGAAAAGGTAAAGTGTCTCTGACTTTTAAAACCAACATCCTGGGGTAAAACTTTTGGACACTTGATCAGACTTAGTTCATTGTGAACTGTATAATTATACTAGAGAATTGGGTCGCTGCAGAAAGAAAATTTTAATGTCAGCTTTCCACCTCTGTTTGCCTCCGGGACCTTCTCTCTGGGCTAATGAGCTTCTCCAGATACACCAAAAAAGAGAACGTGGATCATTCTCTCTCAGCAGCCATGAATGTCATCCAGACTTAGAGTCTGCAGTCATTCTTGTGAGTCGGCGAGGCTTCACTTCTGCGCCGTGGTACTTTAATCTAAATGCTAATGTTTACACGGGAACATGCAAATGTTTAGAAGGTGTAATTTAACAAGTTCACAGTCATAGTTTGGCACAGTACTTTTGTTCATTTCTATTCAAAGTACACTTGTGCAGCTGGGACAAATGTGGATCTCATTAGATTTTATTTAATAATAATCACAAACCAAAGAATTGGACAAATTGAAAGTTCACCTGAAAGCATGTTGTTTCTACTGGCGCTATTTCTGATCATTTCAGAAAATATCATGAGAGAACTAACTATGCAAATAGAGTCGTTTACAGCTACGCCTTGTCACTGCTTTCTTGATAATGCAGCTATGTGTGTTTTCATAAACCAAAAATGATGATATAGTCAATCTTTCTCGATCAGTCACTTGTATTTTCTTCAGAACAATCCCCCTTTTCAAAAAAACAAAAAAAACAAAAAACAAATACAGACCATATGAATTTGTGATTGTTCATAAAAATAAACATATCAATCTTTTATGTAAATTAGATGATATGAAGAAATTAAGGCTAAAATCTGTTCAATAGGCACAAAACGTCCTGGTAAATTACAGAATTACTAATTGTCATATTTTAGTTTGACTTGAGTAACACTGTTTTAAAGTAACACCACTCTTAACTAAAAAAAAGTTCTTGCTGATCTATGTGTAAAAAACTTATTTTGTAAACACATTAGATGGTGGAGCTTTGAGTAAAACATATTTTATGGGTCTGAAGTACTAGTGGACAGAATATAGGTAAAATAAATAAGCAAGAACACAGAATTTATCCCTAAAAAATTATGTGTTCTTGCTTATAATTGTGTGAGCTAATTCTTTTGGAGGAGTATATAAGGCTTCTAAATATAAGCCTTACATTGTAGCCAATCAACAATAATTCAGAAATAATTTTATCAACATCAACTGACCAAAAATAAAAATGAAACATTATTCCTTATTAAGTATGAGAAGAGTGTGAAAAAGGTTCTCTTTCTCCACTGCATATGCAAATATCTGGTTTCAACTGTATAATGATACAAAACTGCCTGTCATAAGCACAGAGGATTTAAAAAAAAAGTAGTCTTCCTTCAGATGTGTGAGATCAAACAGCACCAGGCGCCTGGGAGAGCTGCATAAGTCACATCTACAGTATCGGTGCACACCCAGCATGAAGTCAAGTAGCTCCACATTGTGATTAGAACTTCCCCTTTAATCTCCAAACCGAGACCAGTCTCCCAAAGATGTAGTCCACGAGTAACCCCACCCTTTTTATCCATCATCATAGGTAGGCGTCAAGTCCCTCTAAAATTAAATTAACGAGTGCTGAAAAAAATTACACAGCATGAATATTGGTCTTGCAAAACCATGGATTCTACTGGGAACAAGGCGGCAGGAAAGTATTTCAGACACTAATGTCTCTCAATCAGACTTTGAGACTATGAAGGCAGATGAAACAACACTCAGAGGCAGAGTGAAGACGGAGGGTTTGCTTTGTTAGCAAAGTACTACATGAAACGTTACTCTGAAACAGAGACATATTTTATTTTGCCTAAAATTGATCAAGAGTCTAATCTTGTTTACCTTTTCTTAAGTTACCTAAGTCCACTCACACAAACTCTTGAAGATTTCACCCCATCTCTTTCTCCGTCACTCTGCTACCTTTCCAACACTTTGATCATGTCTCTTCCAAGAAAAATACGATGTGGGACTTATATGAATGCGGTGATACCGTCACAAAGTGATTCTTTGCCCTTTCTCCATTGGGTTTGCCTGGCCAGGGATGAAATAGATTACTTGCTTCAGGGAAAAGGAAGGTCAGACTGATAGAAAACCGGAACAAACCAGTGACCTGAACAGGCTTTCACCGAGTTCAACTTCTCCGAGGCCTTCACAGAGCAGCCGCGATTAGATGACACAAGAACTCCATGAGGCATTATTAGGTGACCCTTGAAGACATTTGGTTGTACTAGATGTGATGAAATTCGAGAGGTATCGAGCAGCTTTGCAAGGGACTAGCAGTATTTAGAAAGTGATTTTCATTTTTGGAAGAGGGGTAGGTTTACAGATATCTGTTCAATGGAAATTGCTCCAGCGAGCGTGTGAACAAAAAGGAATCAAGGCTATTTCTGAAAGAGCCGTGTTTTGAAACAGGATGTTGCATTGTTACAAGCCTGTGTTGCCACTTTTTCAGTACTAATTCATCTGAGCCAGTGGGCTAATGATGATGAAGAAACCAGGTAACGTGGGAGCTTCGAATCCACTAAAAAGTAATGTTGAGAAGATGAATGCTGCTCAATCTTAACATAATGGACAACACTGATTAAACAGCTCCAGACCATGAGTCTGAGGATCCTTCAGCTCCACTCCAATAAGTACCAATAAATAAAGTCATTCTAGCCCAGTGCAATAACCTCTTACAATAACTTTGCGCCACAAGAAGAAGCTTACGTGAGATTGACAGCTTGATCTATCTGTCCCTCTAATTCCTTTTGAATAATTGATTTGTTCATTTTGTTGAAACAACTCAGTTTTCATGGGATTAATTAAATTCTTTTTGATTTGGTTAGGATTTCAGTGGCATTTAAACAGTGAAAACGGTCAGTGAACTCTACTGTACAAAACTGAAATACAGGAAGCAGTGTGCATCGTTGTAAACATTAACCGTTAATTTGTTTAAACGCAATTAAGCAAAAATCTTTTCACTAACACTTTACAGTTATTGTATGTCTCTTCAAGTTAAGATGAATACTTGACATTGGTCCTCAGTTTCTGATTTTTAAATATAAATTAACCCAGTTTTAGATGGTTGCTTTTTACTTTACACTCACTCCAGAAATGTTTGGTAAAATTCCTGTCCAGGAAACACAGAAGGAAAAAATAAATAAATAAATAAAAAAGCAGGCAGCGTTACCACAGCTTTACCTGTGCAGAAAGCCAACAGAAATGTGAATGTACAGTCATGTTTGGTACAAAAATTGTCCTAAACCACTTTAAGATGCAATCAAGATGCTATAAAAGCAGGCGGGGAAACAAGATATTCCCTATCACACTCAATAACAGCCTTCTTTTTTCCTCATTCATCACATTCTTCCCCTTAGGGCAAGTGGTTGCTCCATAATCAAATCGGCCCATCTCGCCCACACACTTTCACACATCCCCGTCTTTGTCATAACCACACATGACCGTCTTACCTAATCATCCCCTCCTGCACTGAAGAGAGCACAGGCGGGGCTCAGACGGATCTATGGGCTGAAAATGGACAAGCAATTTCGCATCTACTCTGAGGAGTAAACTCAATAATGCCTCTTTCGCCACAAGATGCTCACTCGACAAGCGCTGCTCACACTAAAATCATGAGCAATAAATTATTGTTCCCTTTCATTTTTCAGCTGCAATTATGAAATACAGTTCTCAAGAGGAATTGACAAACTGTAATATGAGGTTTTAAGTGTCAGGGGGATCACAAGTTGACAAACTGATCCTCCGAGTTGCCACTGCTGCCACACAGTGTGCCTGTCGTCCCACCTTGGTTCTGTTTTAGGTGAGCCTGCTGCAATGCTCCCGACGACAAAGACCCTGTATTTTGCAGTGTTGTGTATTTTATTGTCGTTTTATGTGATAGACCAATGCAAGTAGTGTTATAAAAGTGTTGCACTAACATGTATTCAACCCCCTGTACTTTGATCCCACTAAGTGAAATCTGGTGCAACTAATACCAGTAGCCAAGGATATCTTATAAGTAAATAGTGCGTTTAATGTGATCCCAGCAGAAATACATGTAATGCGAATCTGTCAGATGTTTGTTGGAGAACATTAGTGGAAAACTGTCTAGTAACAAAAGATGAGCCAGTCAAATAAGATAAGAAATATATATATATTTTGGTTTGCATGCAAAACACAATGTGTCGGGGGAAAATCATCCCTGAACACACCATTTCCACGGGAAACACGGTGGTAGCAGCATCATGCTGTGGGAAGGATTTTGTTTTGCAGGCATAGTTGAGCTGGTCAGTGGTGATTGGAAGATGACAGGGCGATGTGGGAAAGAAGCTTGTTAGAGGCTGCAAAAGACTTGAGAGTGGAGTGGAGGTTCACCTTCCAGCAGGTAACCATACGGCCACAGTTACAATAAAATGGCTCAGATCAAAGCATATTAATGTGTTAGTCCAGGTAAGTATCAGACCAAGATCCAATTAAAAAGATCCAACTGGAGCATTTGACTGAACTCAAGCTATTTTGCAAATAAGGGAAATAATAATAATGGGCAATAATTTCAGTGTCTAGTTGTGCAAAACTGACAGACATACAGAAAACGACCTGCAGCTGTAATTACAGCAAAAGACGATTCTACAAATTACTGTCTCAGTGCGACTGAATAAAAATGCGTGTCATGCTTTTTAGATTTTTTTTATTTCTAAAATTATTCTGAAACCATGAATAAATTCACGTCCACATTAGAATTATGCACTACATTGTAATAATAAAACAGATAAATCCTAAATGAAATACTTTGTCATTTGTGGTTTCCATGTGACATAAAATGGAAACTTTCAAGAGATCTAGAAACATTGGACTTGTTTCTTTGTGGCTTCATGCTTTTACCATAAGGGATTAAATACAATCTGGCTAAACTGGATTGAAGATAACATGTTTGCAATGAAATAACAGAAAAAATACCTTTAGGACTTCAGACTCCTGGTTTATCCTTGCTGGCTATTTGCCAATAGGGAAATCAAGAGATCAAAATCTGCTACTACCGACCGGAAGTGTGCCGAACTAATTAGCTGAAACATGATACATATTATTTCTAATTTTTCTTTGCCGCAGATTAAATTCAACACGGTTGTTCAGGAAATTTGTTTTGATAAGAGGATTCTGTTACAGGAAAGCTTCAGGACAAGCTGTAAGACTTACTGCAGTATGCATAGTGAAATTTGGTGGAAGGTTCACTTTTGACAGTAAATGACTGAAAACAAATTAGTTCATTGTAGTGAATTAAAATGCGCCACTCACCCTGATTTGGTCCAAGGGGCGGGGGGAAGCTCTATTTGTCTGATTGCACAGGAGCGGAAGCTGTCCACAGCTGTGACTCACCTTCCTCAAAAGCTCTGACAGAGCTATTAAGCTCCCATTACTCCATCTCATACGTCGTCAACAGATGCTTCTGGCACAGCACAATGGGTGCAATTCACACAGGTGAATGACTCTTCATGCAACTGTCTTTTTTTATCAGGATCTTGACGGCAGAGAGGTTTGCCGCAGTCCATTTCCCATGGTTCATTTTTAAATTCTCCTCCCCCCCACCCCCTTTAGGTATATATGATTTTTAAAACTCCTAAGATACTTCTGCTAAGAACTATTGGTGCTCATCACATGTTGCCAATGTGGTTTATTGGACTGGAATGTTGAGGGGACATCAGGTCTGCAGCTCAGAGGGTTTGTGTTTTTTGATCTGCATTTATGACTCATTCTGTGACCCTGTTCTTTCCTTTCGTAAACAAGCACTCATGTTACCATTTTCCAACAGGGAAAAAAAAGAAAAAAAAGCACTGAAAGCCTTTCTGTTTTGGATATTTCATGACAACAACAGGGTTAATGACAGAGGTTCAGCTCATCATGGTGGTATGGACTGTACCCAGTCGGCATGTTTTGCATACACACCAGTTTATTGCTACAAGTTGTTGGATTTGGCCTTCATGTAATTTACACCTGTTTTCTTTCCTACATGCTTTCTTTTCCTTTTAATGACCACTGTTTGTCTCCATGCAGCCTTTTAGCCTTGTCTAATTTGTGGCTTGTCAAGAGCCACAACAGAAAAAAAACAAATGTAATAAGCCAGAAAAATGAAAATTATAAAATACAGCTGATATAAACACAAATCCGCGCAATACTTACGTTGGTAACATGCTTATTATAACACCAAGATATGTTAAGCCAGTCATCTGCGATTAGATTGTTCAAGTGATTTCTGTCATATTAAAAAGCTGATAATAGTTCAAATGAGTAATATTAAACTGCTGTTTGATCATGTTCATTTTATGGAAAACAGAAAATATCAGTTTTACAAAAGCATATACACTTGAAACGTGACATTACAAAAAGATCATGAGTTATTTCTGTTTTATTGCTTCCTCCATGATCTGATTATTATGTGCAATGCTTTTTTCTTCTTCTTCTTTCTACACTATTTTTATAAGATGAAGTTTTTGCTGTATGATCATTTTTGGGTCATACACAGTGAGGGCAAACCTGTGAATGTGTGAAAATTAAAATTTCTAAAATGACATGCAGTAACATGTAGCAGGAGAGTTTCCTCTTAACAGCATTATTGGCTGTAGCTCAGGGCAGGAATGAATGAATGAATGAATGAATGAATGAATGAATGAATGAATGAATGAATCAATGAATGAATGAATGAATGAATGAATGAATTGTAAAAAGAGCCACAAGATATTAAAGTGCCCCTATATTTCCCATCGAAAAGAAGTCATTCCAACGAATCACTGCCGTCAGCACTTTATCAGGCAAAGTAATAGTAAGATGGTAGTAGAACATATGGGCAATTTTCGTTTTTTTTTCTTTTTTCTAACTCTTCAGTTATGTTCAAGTTTGTTGTTGATGACGATTATATTACTTTCCATGAGACAAACATGTAAACAGTTGTGAAGGAAAACAAAATGTGAGCTCAAGGCAACCAAGAACAGGAAGTAGTTCTTTGGTTAACCTGTTGTGTTGTTGACCAGTTTCCTGTCGAGCTGGTTGACAAAACTATTTGACCAGCATTGAAAATAGCTTCACCACTTTTTAATTATTTTAGATGATTTAGCTGGTATTCAATAGAGAAAGGGAACTGTGAGAACATGGCAGACAAAAGATCATGTGTGTAGAAGCCGGGCCTGTCACATTGTTAGACGCTACAGGTGCCCTCTACTTCAGAGTTTTAAACAGTTGATAAACTAAAGGCTTTTTCTTTTTCTTTAACGAGTCTAATAACCTTAACTGAATAGTTATGTGTGTTTTCTGGGCTGTTGTCATCAGGCCCATGTTTAATCGACTAATCTAAGCTACAATAATCTCTTTTAAAAGACTTTGTTGGCATTTGTTTGACAGTTGTCAGACAGGAAAGCAGGTTGCGAGAGAGAACACAATTTGCTTGTGTTCTCTCTCACAACCCAACAACCCATGTTGGGTTATGTTTAAATAGTCCATAATTTAAATATACCGGTTTCAAATAAAAAAATAAACAGATTCACAGGAAAGATTTTCTTTGTTTTCTGTGATTTTGAACACGGAGTACAATAGATGTTGCAGTGTCCTCCCTCCCAAAATTGACTTTTTGGTTACAGTTATCCTCATGTTTACAAGCTTTCTGGTCAAATTCTCCGTAGGTCCTCTGGACAGATGGTGTTTCGGCTATGCTCCAGCCCTTCCCAGATAAATCTGACTTTGTCCGCCCATGACTTCTCTGTTCTCGTCAGATACCCCAGCGAGCCCTGTCAGCCCGAGAGCACAGATCAAAGCCGTGTCTCAGTCTCTCAACCACTAAAGCCAGCATGACAGTGAACCATCATTAACACTTCCAAAGAGTGTTAGCCTCCTTCCACTGAAATTGACATCACTTATGTTCAGCGGTGTCATCCGCTGGCTGGCTCACCAGGCCTTGTTTGCATTCGGAGAGATTCTCTCACTCGGGGACCAGAGCCGCAGATACGAGCATGATACAAGTAAGCGGGGTGGAAGAATTTGATGGCTGCAGGAATTAGACGTTTATATCTCAGCTGACAGAGCTGATTATAGCTGCTGCTTTGAGAGCTCTGACGCGCAGAGCAGCGGTTCTGTCCGGGTTGCAGGGGAACGTTTCAGGACGAGATGGCAGGTGAAAATCAATTTATTTTTACGTGTTTTTTAATCAAACCAAGCGCGTGGTTTCCAGGTCAGTGATTGGGATATTTTATTCATTGTTAACGTAATGACACGAGTGAAGGCAGCCATGGCTTTTGATATTGCAGATGCAAAAGCTCTTGAAAAGAGCATGCTTTATCTTTCCAACATGCCCACAGTCCATTTTATTGATTTAGTGAAAGCATTAGTCACAGTCTGTCAATTAGAGAACAGACAGCAGTTGAAAAGGAAATTTATAAAGGCAAAAGGGAAAAAAGGGAAAAAAAGGAATTCACTGAACTGTGATTGATAGCAAATGTTAGCAAATTGTTTGTGCCATCTATAACACGCTCAGTCGCTTTGTTAGCGAGTAAGTGTGGAAAATGTTCCAAAATTTGTTTGGCTGGGTTAAAAGAAAAGTTTCTCAGTGTCTCAGGGTAAACAAGCGACAATATGAATTGTCTCTCATATGCAAACACATTATTCCAGCTGTAGATCGGTGTTGTCTCCTAGGCAGGAATGAAAAAGCTTGATAGGTATTTTCCTCAAACCTTCATAAAAGAACCACAGACAACGTATATGAATTTTATGACTCAGAAAACTGCTCCTCCAAGCCGTTCACTGAGCGTTCTAAAGACCTGTGGTTACTGCTTGTCTTTTATTATCAAGCAAAAAGAGGGAGGATAGGTAAGGAAGACAGCAGAGACAAAATACTACTGCACACAGGCAGTTCCTAAGGTAGGGAGTATTCCGGTTGATAAGAAGGCATCTGTGGAAACATAATTTAAGGTCTGGGAAACACACAGTTAACTGTGTCACATGAAGACGAACAGGCAGATGTGACCTCCAGGTCAGTTTATACACACATAAGAAAGAGAACACTTTAAACTGAAAATCACAATAATACTGAATGTTGATTAACTATTGATTAACATTAGACTGAATATGAACAAAAGTAATAACAAAATGATAATACCAAAAAATCTCTCACAAAGCCCAAAACGACAAAAACAACAACTCTGACACCCTCTTAACATGCAAAGATTCTGGCTCACGGTGTTTTAATTCAACTCCCAAAGGAAGCGCGATGCTGTCGAGGAACCAGACCAGCCGAGTGAGCCACGAAATATGACACACAGAAGAGGTGAAACTCTGAGACCGTGAGTTACGTTTGCCCCCCAAAGAAGTCAAGTTTGGAGTCGGAGAGGCGAGCGCATTGCCATTGTAGGCCTTTCATATTCATCACAGCTTTTACAGCAGCTAAAGCACTACAAGGATATGAGGAAAAAGAAAACAATGCGTGGGTGTGAGCCACACAAATGAACAGAAAATATTGCATGCACAAGTCAAAGGCTTGTGATACCCTCAGCTGAACTGAGTGAGTTCCAGCAGAGAAAGCTGCGTCTGGAAGTGGGGAAAAGTTGGAGTTTACAGAGCATTATTCCCTGTGGTTGCAAAAGACCTCAGGCAGGCAGGTGGTTTGAGCTTACAATATTCATCTGGACAGGTTTAGTGTCTGTTTTTTTTTTTTTTTAACTAGAACTTACCTAAAAGGAAGAAGCTTATAAACTCCTCATCTTTCTTGAAAGCAAATCTTGCTTGAAAGCAATTTTGACATTACTTCCAAGCAATGTCAAAATAACAGTAAAAGCTGAAGTTCAGACTGACTCTTTAAAGGGGCAGTGCCATGTAAAACTGACTTTTTTGAGGTTTACATCATGTTATAATGCTATTCCCTAATTAAAAAACGTACCTGGAGAGTTGCCTTGATTCGTTCATGCATGTTTGAGAAATCCTTTAATTTCCCATTGCAACTATTCAGCTGTCCATAATGCCTAGCGCTGCCTTAAAGGCGCAGTTCCTCCTCGGAGCTGGAGTTTCGCCCCATAAAGCAGCCCTCCCCCAAACCACCAACTCTCATCTCCATCAGACTCGCCAACAGCAACATGTGCTACTTCTCAGAGCAATTCTGGTAAAACGGTAAGACGTTACTGAAAGGTCAGCAGAAGATGTAGTGATGACTTCCTGGAGGTGAAGTTTTAGAAAGAGCAGGAGTTTTTTAAAGAGCCCAATTTCCAGGAGTTAAATCAGGAAGTTTTTTTTTTTTATTATTTGATATATAACAACTAAAAGTAACAATGATACTTGATTATGCCATAACATGGTACTATGTCTGGATAACACATAATGCTGCTCTTTTAAACCACAATGTTGCAGGAAAATATCAAATGTATTCTGCGGAAAACCCCTTCCGGTGTAGATTCTAGAAAAGGACACTAAGTTCAAAGTTAGAGATAAAACATTTCTAATTGGTTTCCCTGTTTGTTGACAGATCCTTCAGTGCCTTCCCAGGAGGTGCTGTTTTATCAATTAATTGGTGACTTTTTCCTACAATTTTACTTAAATTTGTCGTGAGTTTAATTCATACATCTTTCCTTTTTGCTGACCATAATGAACTGCCTTCCCTGTTCCCCTGGTGTTGTGCAATTTGGGGTGTAGCCACCATCAATTTCTCATCTCACTCTCTAGTTCGCTCATCTGCCTTCTCCCTATTCTTTCCCCATCCGCACCTCTATCTCACACCCCAGAGAAGTTGGACTGTGCGACACTGGGCAGAGTGCCCATCTTATTGTACCAAAAAAATAAATAAAATAAACCGAGGTTATGAGAGAGCTGTGCAGGGGGAAAGAGATTAATCTGGCTTTAGGGGGTGGTGTGTTGCAGCCAACTTGCAGGATAATTATGTTGTGATTTGCAAAGCCGAACTCATCTTTTTTCACATGCATTATTCGCGTAGCTAATTAGTTTCTTTGGAGGGGCATGTATTTGTACCAGAGAAGCCGAAGCAAAAAGACATTCGATGTGAAAGCGCCATCATCAGAGCTGTGATGTGAAGTGAGGGGGATTCCCCCCTTTGGAGGTTCCTAAACTCCGAGATATGCTTTTAAATCTGTTTAAGAATCTCGAAGGACGCATTATGAGTCGGAAAACCTGGTTCTCATGAGCGCAAATATTTATGCAAATGCAGGTCATCCGCCATTTGGAAAAGGGAAATGTAATTACGGCAACACTTGCACCGAATGCGCTAAGGAGAAAAGCTGCAGAAGCCAGCATGCCTCCATTTAAGTTGCTAAAAAAAAAGAGTCATTGTGAGACAAGAAGCTGCAAATTGTATTAAGATTCAAGAGCTATCTTCACCTTAATAAAGAACATGGATTACATGTCACGATTAGGAAAAGGACAATCCGTTATTAGTTTAATTGGTTCTCTCCTCTGCGTTCAGTCAATGTGACTTTTGACTCGGCGCTCGTTAAGCGTTACACCTCACAGGCTCCATAACTTCCATTTTCCCCATTAATCCCACAGAGCTGTGCAGAAGGCTTCTGGTACTTTGTGTGTTTAGAAACTTATTCCTCGAACAGACCTTCAGGGGAGACATTACATTGATTCTGAGCTCTGGTGATGGTTCTGACATGCACCTGGTCAGAGTCATTAGGACCACTGAAAGCAACAGGAATTAAGCCTTCTGCAACAGATGGTTCCCCCCCCCCCAGAGGCCTAAATCTAGTTTTTTAGTTTGATGTTCTTATCTGAACGTGTAGTAATAATAATAACAGTTTTGAAGGCAAACTTCCTTCCAGCTCAGACCAGAGCTGTGAAGGAAAATGTTCTTTCAGTTTTCACAGAACTAAGATGCAATATTTTACAAACGTTCCCAATAAAAGCCTTTAAAAGATATTTCACCCTGAACCTCAATTCACAGTGAATTGAGGTTCAGTGCAGTTTCCTCTCTGCTCACAAAACCAACCTGAATGCTAGGCATTCTTGTGCTCAGGCTTTCATTTGTCCGTGACATAATTTAATGAACTTTCAGAAATTGTTAATTGCTGTGGAGTGCATACAGACGAAAATAATAATTCTGTGTGCATCGTCATTGATGTTTGACAAATATGAAGAGGAACAGGTGAATAGGAAGATGTGACAAGGGAATGACTGAACAAAAACAGTATGTACAATGGGGAGGCGGATTACTAGACATTACCTATGAGTATAATTAACAGAATTTGCTACGCCATTGCGGGAGGACAAACTGAGGTACTGAGGGAGCACGGCTGGAAATGACCAAGTAAACATAAAGAAATGCTGAGGAAGTGACTGAGCAAGACCAGCATGTGAAAACACAGGCACAGATAAAATAATCATCCATCTGCCTCTGGTATGATTTCTTTTTGTCTATCTGTCAAGAAGTTATCCCAGGTTTATTATGCATGTAATCTCACTGAGAAACAAAGCTCATCTCTCAAGAGAAGAGCTTACATTTTTTTTGAAAATGATGTAATGTATAAGATATTCTGGGCGACTTTGGTAAGATTGTAAAAATAGTTCTGCCAGTGAAGGATGTGCTGAAACTATCAATTTCTCCGCCTGTGCCTGGTGTCTGTACATCACAGTCTAGCTTACGGTGCTTCATTTGTTTCTGATTTACCTTCCACACAAGTTAAAGCCATAATCTGCTCTGAGTAAAGACAGCCCCAAGTCCAACAAGTGGTTCGTGCACCACAGTTTGAAATATGTGATTTTAAAAGATTCCCTCAGCGACTCTTCCATCCAGTTACAGAAATGTAACGGGATGGTAATAAGATGAGGAAATGGGAGCTTATTGCCTATACATTGTCTACAGTCCTAAAATGAGAATTTTATGAATAGGTTCGTCTGCGAAACACTGCGAAACGGCAGTGAGTCATGCTAGCTGAACTCAGTGCTTCTTGGTATCATTTTAAGCAGCTGCTTGGGATACACAAGGTACCCTGTCTCTCCTCAAAAGGCTTTGAGAGATTGTTAAATGGCTACAGGCCACACTGGATGCATAAGTCATTCTTTGTGTTGCTGAATTGACTGGTAAGAAAGCAGGGCCGAGAGTGTAAAGCAGACTTTGACTTGCCTGTAAATGGGTTTACAGGGATTTCAAATGGCGCTGAATGGAGGACGGTGGCTTTGTGGCAGAAGGATTTACACCTCTGCTCTCCTGTCCTTTTTTTTGTCTTCTCATTTACCAAGATAGTCAGTGTTACTGGGAACCAAACCACTGACTGTCAAGCCCTGTGGGATTATAAATACCAGTTTAAGAGTCCCCAAGAAAAAAAAAAAAAGTGCCTTTTTTGGGACTGCCAACCTGTCCTCCCAGTTTTGTTCCTCTGACACATCTCTTGGAGGCCAGGCTTCTTCACAAAACAAACACACACACTCATAAGAGTGCTGCATAAAACAGTGTGAAAAATGTGAGCTGAGCTCAAAAGTCTGCGCTTGCTGGAACAAATCCTCGTGTGCTCAAAGCCACCTTTGTTTTAATTAAACGTCCTGTTGCTAATATTGTGGCTTGTAAAAATATTCAAATTCCTTGAACATTTTTCCCCTTTCGTCATGTCACAGCCTATGTACTTAAATCGGATTTTATATCATTTACAACAAAGTACTCCATAATTTCGAATTGGAAGGAAAATTATGGTGGTTCTCATTTTTTTTTTTTCAAATATAATTCTGAAAATCCCTTTTTTTAACCTACTGCCTTCAGATGTCAACTAAATAGCTCATATAATCCATCATTTTATTAAAGCTGATGGAAGTCTAGCAACAATAAATGAGATATTGGTGAAAAAACAAAGAAGCCATAAGTCCAGTCAAGTCATAAACTTCACACCATCCCCATGGCAAAGCTTGGTGGTGGCAGCATCATCTTATCGAGATCCATTTCTCAGCATGGATAATTAAGCTGATAAAAGCTGGTAGGAGAATTGAGAGAGCTTGTAACATGGCAACACTGGAGGGAAATCTGTAAAAGGCTGCAGAAGGCTCGAGTATGAGTGAGTCTAAAAGCACAACCAGAACCACAATAGAAAAAAAAAAGATCAAACCCATGATTAAGATATTAAAATTATATCCAGACCTAAGTCTGAATAAAAACCTGTGGTATGGCCTGTCCAGTCACCCTTAGGTTTAGCCATTTTAAAAAGCAGAATGACAGACTTGTAGCAGTAAATGGAGATAAAGGCAAGATAAGATAAACTTCTCTAGCTTCTCGAAGATGTTTCACCTCTTGTCCAAAAGGCTGCTTCTGTGTTTAGCTTGGTCGGAAGTAACAGGCTTACTCAGAATAATCACAGTAATAGGGCCATGAATGTCACTAATAGGGTAATTAAGATACGTTGATCATTGACCCTAATTTCTGCTCTGCTCAGTGCAGCGCCACTGGTGGCTGAAATTCCCAAAATGTCACGTGAGTTGTTTTATGTAACTTCACCAGTATGTAGTATATACTTTTCCTTCATCAAAAAAATAAAATAAAATAAAATAAAAATCCCGATAAAACATGTTTAAGGTTTTTGTTTGTAATGAGAGAACATTCCTAAAACATGAACATTTGAAGTGAATATTCAAAGTTTCTGCTTGTAGAAAATGCATTAGAGCCAAAAAAAAAGGAAAAAAAAGTATAGCATTCATTTCTAAAAGCCTTATTTTCATCATTCTAAACCCAAACGCTTGACTTGTCTTCTTAAACTGAATGAATGACCAACTAATTCCATATAATTTTCTCCCTATTTGCCTGATCAAGAGCCCACCCACCCCTCTCCATTTGACACTGGTCCCGATAATGGTGCATTGTCAAAAGCGCGGCTGCAGCTTGTAATAAGGGGTATTTACCCTCAGGGAACAGCAATCATCATGGATGGGGGCATCGCAGAAAGCACACAGTCGAAGGAGGTGCGAACACCACCAAACACAGAGGCTTCTTTCCTGAAAAGGAATCTGACTCATGGAACATCTGGGCAAAGGATTTGGGGGGATTAACGAGGTTATTATAGGTGTCTGAATGTGACAGAAGGATCTCTGAGTTTATCTGCCCTGCTTCCAAAAAAAGCTGAGACAGTTGCAAAACTAGCAGTTGTGGGAATAAAAAAAACAAACAAACATCCAAACACATACTCAGGCATGTGTTTGGATGCATTTTGTTTTCAAGAGCTGAGGACACCAGATGATTATTCAGACTCTAAATCCTCAACAATCACCAAAAGAATGATCAAAGTCTGATTAGAGGAATGCTTTATTTTCATTGAACAGAATATGACCCTCATGGAGGACACATCAGAAGACAAACTGCAATATTTTCACATCATAAGATTGGGAACTTGAATAGAAACAAATCCAAATCTTACACAATGGTTTGAAAATATTTTCACCTCAAAGCATTTCAAACTCACATGGGTCAATTCTGCTCTGGGCAGAACCACTGCTGCACCACCTTGTTGCCAACAATATTTATTCATAAAGGGATAAAAGGATTCAATTCAATGCTGAAATAAGACAGCAAATGGCAAAGTCCTAAAATATAAATAAATTTTAAAAAATGTAATTGAGATATAAAAAAAAATTAACATAAGTTATGTTTTATTTACATCCATATCATTTTTAAATATGTATTTTGTTCACTTTGTCCAATCTGGCAGAAATTTAAAAAGCTGCAGACTGCTTTTGTTCATTTCCAGGTCAAAACCTTGAATATTCATACTGGTCAGACTTCAAATGTAAAATTCTTCACCTGAATGAGAGTATTTGCAACTCAGTTTAAGTTGTATTGGCCCTTTGCTGTTTTAATGAAAATATAAAAAGGAGTCTTTTTTTTTATATATATATATATACATTTTTGGCACTTATGTTACCTTAGATTTGACAGATATAGATCAGAGCACGGAGGCCGGTTAAATCTGAATTATCTTTCCTGCAGACACAATAAGTCACAGTTTGAGACTGCAGGAAACACTGACTGAATTTCTGTAAACTAGACAATGTGGAGTGGTGACTCCATGTAACACATGTACCATGATCTCTCAAGCAGAAAAGATAAACTCAATCAAAAATTAACTTCAAAAATGTTTTGGGTGTTTTTGTTTGTTTCTTTTTTTTTTTAGGCCAAACTTTTGCAAGCCACTGCACTTCAAGCACAATCACAGCAGGAGCTGTGAGCTTAATTACTGTAAGCCACATGTTCTTTTTTTTTTCCACATGATTAGCATTGAAACTGTAAATCTACTGCACATCAGATGGGTGCTTTTCTACAGAAAACACTGGCAGTGAAGCAGGATGGAAAACCACCAAACACCCTCTTTCCAATTACTGGTGTTGACTCAAACTCATCGTCTTTCCGCACGAGGGGGATGATCAACACTCAGTTGCGTTTCCTACTTTTCCAACATACATCAACATGGGGATATATTCAGAGAAACCATTTGCATAAATGCTGGTGGGGCTCAGGATGGAGCTCATCATTTACCTGAATGCTGTCTAATTGCACATGCTTGTGTATGATGTGAGCCTATAGTCAGCTCAACTTGGCATGCTGGGAAAGTTCAGATCCAAAACTTACGTCAGGATCTGCCAGGTGCTCAACTTGGCATTTCGCTACCCGTCCGTTCTCCATTTGAACTGACTGCTTACTAAAGATTTCCATTTGCAACATAACTGTTGTTCATTCAGCAAATTTCTTGAAAGGCTCCGTATTTTCCTTTTCCTCCCGTTCTGAGCTGAGAGATGTTGAAGCAAGCTTCTCTGAAGGTCAGAGAGCCCATCAATAATGCACTCACAGCTTGTTATAACTCAAACTCACTCAGCTCCAATGGCTCACCAACCAAAAACCCAGCATCAAAGAGCAGAAACATGTGTGTGTGTGTGTGTGTGTGCGTGCGTACGTGTACACATTCTGGAGTATTTAAGGGACGAATATAAAAAAACGCTTTCTGTTAGGAAGGGGAGTGACTGTCTGTATTAGGATTGATCTGGTCTGGCAGACATTCTTCTCTTTTTTTTATAAATTATTTCTGAAAATGAAAAAATGTAGAATATTACAGAACAGGGAGCGAGCTTGAGGCCAGGGACATGGGCACAGTGTGAATGTGATGCAAAGCTTTGAAAATGTAAGTCCCTTTTTTTTAAAAGAATGCAGCAGGGGAAGGGTTGAGGCTTTCAGAGGTCTGTTGGTGCTGAAAGCAGCCAGCTACTGTACACACCTGCACATGAGAGAGGCTTTAGGATGCAATGAGGCTATTGATTTTTCATTAAGAACTAATAATAATAATAATAAAACGCTGATTGTTTTAAAATCAGCGTGACCCAAGATTTTAAGGACATAATCACAGCTTAATTTGAGAAGCCCACTTCAAGTCGTCTATGCATAATGCGTAGCGGTTGCTCTCGATTAGGTGAATGGCTCTCCAACCAGGGCCTGGCATGAAGAAGGGGCCACAAGGTCAAATGGCAGTGATAAGTAAATAGGTACACAAGCAGGGATATGAAAATAGAACAAGAACCAATATCATCCGGAACAAATAAGCCATAAAATCGGGGCTAAATACTATGAATCCGACACTAATTTGCGCCATTTGCTGGGTCCCATTTTCAAAGGATCAATAAAGAAAACTTCTTCAGGGACAAATAAAAGTTAGCTTTTGTTTCCAAAGTCTTTCTATGATAAAAAGAGAGAGAGAGAGAGAGAGAGAGAGAGAGAGAGAGAGAGAGAGCTTATGGCAAATAGGCAATAAAATAGTTTTTTCAGGCAGAAATGACACGTAACTTCTCCTAACTGCCCTCATCCCCTCACCTCCAGTGCCCTGGACAGAGAGCCACACTAAACCAACAGCATGTGTGAGGAATTGAGTCCACTGAAGGGCAACTGCTGTCCACCGAAACACCCCCCACGTCCACGCAGGCACAAATCAAAACGAGCAACTTCGGAAGTTACATTCGCCACATTAGGCAGGATCGCCGTATCATCGTGGAATAAGCACATCTCACAGACAGGGTGGGGCTCTCTCTTTCTCTCTCAGAACTTTCCCCGCACGCCGTCCCGATTCCCGAACTTTTCATTCACGCGTGCAGCTTCGCACCGCACTCACCTGCAGGAGACGGTGATCTCCACTTTCGTGGCCGGAATGTTGCCGGTGATCGGGTCAAAGTCGTACACTGATGACATGTCCCCCAGCTTGTCCATAACGTCCCCCTCCATCATCTCCATGGCGAGAGCCTGCGCCGGCTCCGGTGTGATCCGAGAGGCGCACAGCCTGGCCCCGACGGAGCGCGTCGAGTCTCCCCTGCTGACTCCTGAGACCAGATCGGAGACCAGACGGCCTCCGGTCCGACCGGGTGAGGCAGCCACTTCACAGATGTTGAAGCTGGAGAGGATGGAGGGGAGTGAGCAGTGAGTGAATGGAAAAGGGGGGGTGGTGGGACATTAATTAATAAATAAATAAAGCGCAAAAAATAAAAAAAATAAACTGTAGCGGACTTTGTTAACTCGCCAAGCAGCGTGAAAATCTGAATACGGGGACAGTATCTGAGATTACTGTTGCGCCCTCACCGACCTGCTGCACATCGCATGGGGAGGTGGACCTGCTCTTTGATTTTCTCCTCAGTCTGTGCGCACAGCGGAGCGTGTGAGAAGAAAAGACCTGATAGCTGCACTTAAACCCACCCATCCTCCTCCCACATGGAATTACACTCAAGTGCTGCCAACCCAGCCCATGTACCCCGCTGCTGCTGCTGCTGCTGTCACCCTGCAGAAGATGAGCTGTAAAGGAGTAATGACAAATTAATTACGATGTGATGTTATGCTATATTGCAGGTGCTCTGCTTTCTTGCAATGTGCAGCATTTCTTTAATAATAATTTTTAAAAAAAATCCACTGAAGCTTCACTTAAAACATAGTTGCAGTTGCAGACACTTTATATGAAACGGTGAAATAATAAATGGATGAATGAGACACACATTTATATATATATATATTTAATAATTACATCCCAATCCCACACTTCGAAAGTTAAAATAAAAACTCTGCAGCAGTGATATTAACGGAACCACGTTGTAGATGCTGTCATGCTTTATCTGTCATTTTGAGCGTTTGGATATACCCTTTAAGAAACGGGGGCAGGCATTTCAGCACCACAGCAGTGGAACAGCTCCATGAGCCGAGGGGAAATGAAAACAAGCTGGGGGATTATTTCCTTACGGAGTTAAAAACGGTACATTGCACCAATTTTTTTTTCTTTTCTAAATGATACTGCATTTTACTTCCAGTTGTTTACATTTTTGTGAACAAAGGCAATTATCTGCTTCTAATTGTTTTTGTTTTTTTTGTTTTTTTATATTGGCAAGCTGGGTCACTAAAACAAAAACCGAGGTGGCGCCATTAATGCTGTGGAGAACATTTCTTTAAAAAAAAATGCATTGGTCGTTTGCATTCAGACGATTAAGCGTGAAAAACATTTTTTTTAAAAAACCTTGTTACATATAACGATTCTGCAAAACAAATTAAAGGTAAATGCAAGAAATGGGCATAATTTTACTTGTTAAAATATATCAAAAGTTGTATTATATCTTAGGAAAAAGTTTGCGTTTGGGCTGAAATCATTTCAGTGAGTTGCTTCTTGTAGCCATCTACCAGTTTCTCACATCCATCTTAGGGAAGTTTCAGCCACTCCTTACTTTCAGATCTCTGAGAGGTCAGTAACATCTACTGCCCAGTTCAAGTAACACCTCACACCATCTCAAAGAGATGAAATCCAGGTTTTGATTCAGCTCAGAACCGTCCAGTTCCCTTTTCTCAGCAAACATCCCGAGTTCGTTTATGTCACGGCGGCAGCAGCTAAGCAGAGAAGCCCAGTGACTTGAGTTTTGATGAACATGGTCCATCCAGTGTGTTCTGTCTCCCACACAGCTTTTCCCCCTCATTCATGAACAAAACCCCAAGAAACTGCTCCACTTAAGCCCGACCCGAATAACACTCTCTACCTTGTTTTTGCTCAAGATCATGGTCACTGATTTGGTGGTGCTAGTTTTCCCATGTGACGTAGCTGCAAACTTTCATGCTATTCAAAGACCAAATGTTTCCTCTTTGCACACATCTTTTAAAAAAAAATTAAGTCTCAGCAATCGCTTTCTGAGCAGTTATGTTTTATTATATAGCACAAAAGAATGTTAAAATGACTTTTTCTTGGTTATTATAGTTTGTATATATCCCAGATATTGCTTGAAAATAAACAGATAAACAGAAAATAAGCAGTCCTGTGTGTCTTTTTTTTTCATAACTCCACTGCTCCTATTAAACTTTATTTTCAAACATATTGATTAGGGTTTAAGAGAATAAAATGTACATAATTTGCTACAAAGATGTAATCAACAAAAATTTAAGGCTGCTTATTATTGGATGATTGCACTCTATTTAAGGCAAGACGCCAGCAGTTCAGGCTTTAGGCTGCCTGATTAAAAAAAAAAAAAAAATCAAGACTAATCACCAGGAGTAAATCACGTCCAGATTTAAAAGCCCAACGAATTTGTGAAACATGTTTTACATAATGTGCTGAACTTACTCAGTTCCCCACCTGCAAAGAAGGAAACCGTATTGTCACTTTTGAATAACAGCTATTCCCAACTGTGATGGTGTCTGTCTTCTTCTAACCCGCCACCTCACTGTTTATCTCATTTGTTGTGACACGGCTCATCCCTCTCTGTCTCTTCTCATGAATAAACAAAGGATTCACACACAAATGCACAGTAACACTTGTGGTCATGAATAAACCACTTACCAGCTGTTTGCCATAGATTACTGGACTGCATCTGGAAACGAATCACTTTGCAACAACTTGGAAAGCTTCATTTTTTTTGTCTTTTTTTTTTTTTAATGTTCCGATGCATCACATTTTTCTATGTCATTGCATCTTTTGCCTTATACTTTTTTTCACACATATCTCTCACACACACAGGGGGAGACACAAACAGGCATAAAGCACTTCACCGCCTTTCATAAAAGGCTGCTGAGGCACACAGCTCTTTTTCCTGCGTAGAGCACCTAACGTCTGGATTCTGGAAATCAATTTACACCAGCACAGGATGCTTTCTGCCCACACAGCCCTCCAGCTCTGCATCAGAAGCGCACACGCACACAGCCGCACAAGGGGAGCGCGCAATCATTCTTTCAGAAGCACGCAGAGCTGTGCACACATAAAACCAAATTATTTTCTCATATGTCACTGAACGACCCATAAACAGAGATAAAGAGGCACACACATCCACAAACGCACACCCACACACACACACACACGAACATCTCTTTCTCCCTCTCTTCTGGGTGATTCATGTATTTTGAGGGTTGGCTGTTCGGTGTGGGTGAGCATGTTATTGCAGATGTTCCACAGAGTGGGCTGGAGGGAGCAGAGATGGGGGGGAGGGGAGGGATGTTGAGAAAGGATGAACAAGGCATGTCCAACATCCGTTCTGTCTTGTAGAGTAGGAAATTTAAACAGTGTTTAGGAACTTAAACTCAGTGTTTAAAATGACATTATCTGTCTGGTACAGATCCACAGGGTGCGCTGATGAGAGCAGCAACAAACAATAGTGACTGTTTTGACCCATGACCACTGAACACTTCTCAATTACAGTTTCTTGCAAAAGTACTCACATCCCTTGAAATCGTACAGATTTTTTTCTTGTTACAACAGCAGGCATCTTCTATGTATGTTTGGATTTTGTTTGATAGAATGTCAGAACACAACAACAAACAACAAATCCATCCACTGTACATGAGGTTTTTTGTAGAACAAATGTATCTATACTGAGAAAAAATTACACTAAGGTGAACTCTAACTAGCTGAAAGGGCAGTTATTTATACTTAATTTTATTTGGAGGTGTCAGAGTAAACAGGACTAAATGTAAGTCCACAACATACTATTCAATATTGCAGTTTTAGAAAGAACAAAAAGTCTTATTCCAACCTTCACAAGTAAATACTACTTGATGTTGCTCTCTATCGTATGAAAGTCAACATAAATTATTATGTGATCACGAGTAGTTGTGTTGTAAATTGTCACTGAGTGTCATAAAAAGCACTTATAAGTAGAATATATTATTATCCAGGTTAAAAGATGTTTAACAAATAAGTGACTGTAACTCTTTGCCATCAGCTTCAGCAGAAAATGCATTCAGAACTCAGTCATATACAAAACAGCTTTCTAATTAACGGCTGACATTTGAAAAATAATGAAGGCAAAATGATTAGCAATCATTAACACCAGTAACCTTGGTGCATTGACTCAGTCAGTCACAGTTTCCAAAACGGCCAGCACTGCAGTCTGGTCAGACACGGTAAAAAAAAAAAAAAAAATTTAAAAAAATTAGAAAAGACTTTTTGCTTTTCATGAATTATTGTTTTTAGTCAAATTTTCAACAGAACGCACTTCCAAAACAGATGTCAGTTTAAATGCTGTTGTCATCCGACAGCAGTGGACCGGGAGGTGGTCAACACGTTGCTCAGCTGGTGACATTAATAACACCAGGGGGGATTCAAATGTATCCTCTGCTGCTTCCCAGTCCTTTTCTCTCCGACTTCCTGCAGTTTTCTCGGCACTAATTACAGTGTTTATTCTGACTTGCGTCATGCCATCCAAAAATATTGCCTTTCTGGCAGCAATTATGCAAAAATAAACAAACATCCTGTCAAGTAAACATCTGATGACATTGTTCTTCATTCTTATGAGTGTAGTTTCAAAAAGTAATATACTGTATCTCATCAGTTTATTTGTGCTTTGACATCCCATCTTAAAGCTTTGCTTAGCTGCTAATTGAAGTAACTGGATTTACAGCTGTCCTGGGAGGAACATGTGTTTTTTTCCCCACCAAATTTGACATCAGAAAGTCATTTGAGGGCCAAAAGCAGTTGCATTGCTGCTATTTGGTGTTATGATGTTGTCATGAGTTAAACTCAATGCAGTTTCACAAAAGACAAAAAGTCCCATCTCCATGATATCTGTAATCAGGGCCTGCCCATGCAGTGCATGACAGGAACCTTTTGTTCTACACTTATCACCCTTAATGCGGCATTATAAATTTAATATTTATAGTCTTCCTCTACGCTGATACTGGACAGCATACCAGTGCAGGTTGTTGAAGCTCAATTTCACACAGTTTTCAG
The DNA here is from genome assembly GCF_001443285.1 of Poecilia latipinna. Lineage (NCBI taxonomy): Eukaryota > Metazoa > Chordata > Actinopteri > Cyprinodontiformes > Poeciliidae > Poecilia > Poecilia latipinna. Next base: position 199,397 of record NW_015113333.1, read on the forward strand.
TCCAAATGCCCAACAAGAGACTGACAGATGTCCGCTGGAGGTGGTGGAGGTCTTTTTTTGTCTCCTTAATCCTCCAGATCTTCTCGATCATTTTCATCGGCTGGTTTTGTAGGAGGGACATCATCTGGTCCATGGGGGGACAGGTTTGAGGAGTTGAGGTCAGAAGTCAGATGCACCATGTGAGGCTCAGACAGAGGGAAAGATTTCCAACAAAGGTCTTTAGGATCATCTAAAGTTTTGGTTCCCTCAATTTAGAAAATCAAAACTCAAGGAAACACCTGCCTGATTTACCTTCTTGTATAGTCCCCCGTCAGAGAACTTGGGAACAGGAAATTTAACAAGGCAAGTGATATCAGATCTGAACCTGAACAATATCAGATGATACATAGGGTACTCACAGAAAGGAACATTGTAAGGCTGCTTTTAAAGCGGGTGTTTCTGCTTTTTATCAGAATTCCTTTAACTCAAAAGAGTTAAAGCCAGTTCTTAGTTTAAGATGAATAGTTTTTTCCCCCCCTCATTTCTGCCTTTGCAATGGTTCTGCTTAAACATCTCTTTCTGTAAATATTTCTGTCTTTGTTCTGTAGCCTATACTCATTATCACAAAACATTAGGCAATATCAAGAACAGTTAGTTATAACTACAAAATTTCTGAAGAAATTTAACCGGGGCCTGCCAAAGTGTCCCCTTCAGTTGGAACCCAGCGTTCTGATGCTAAAAATTAGCCGCAATGCTAACGTAAGCTACAATGTACTTAATAGCATGTGGAGAGTCACAAGCATGTTGAGTAACATGGATTTACTCCATTCAGTATGTTAAAATTAGTGTGCAAGCTGAAATTAGCCAAAATGGTAATATTAGCCTAAATGCAGCCAGTGGCATGTGAGCTATAACTAGCATGTTGTCTTATAATGACTTCCTCCATTCAGTGTGCTAAACTTGGTTAATAAATAAACAACATAGCTAAAAAGCTCATTTTAGGAAAAACGCTACTGTTAATGTGAGCAGTAGTTACATTAGCAATGTTTGTGATAATGTTTGTGCAATGCTTTCTGATTTTTACTTTTGCAAAAGTAAACTTAAATTGTTTACTTCACAGCACTTGGTTACCAGAAAACGCACTCATCTCTTAGCAACAGATTAAGAACAAATATTGCTATTGTTCAAAAAACATAAGATTTCTTCTGCTGTTTCGAAATAATACTTATCACTACTTAACAAGAATTGTCCAGTAGGTGAAAATTGCAGAAAATATTTTTTTTATTTATTTATTTTTTCGTTGTTGTTTATTGTCATTAGTGGCAAATGTATTATAAAACACACATTCAACACAAAAGTAAAAATCTTGATTTATACTTTGTGGCAGTTGGTTACCAGTAGAAAATGCTCATCTCTTAAAACCAAATTAATAAGTTATATAGTTTATAAAACATAAGCTCTTTCGAAATAATGCTTACCTGATTAGATTCAAGACATTTACAGTTGGTACATTTTGGAAAAGTAAAAATCTGAAGTTTACTTTGTGGCACTTGGTTACCAGAAAACACACTCATCTCTTAGCAACAGATTAGCAACAAAAATTGTTATTTTTCAAAAATATAAAATTTGTTCTGCTCTTTCGAAATACTATCTTACACTATTTAACAAGAATTGTGCAGCTGGTGAATTTTGCAGAAAAGTGTAGTTTTTTGTTTGTCATTAATGGTAAAACAGACATTCAACACAAAAGTAAAAATCTGATTTATAATTGGTGGCAGTTTGTTACCAGTAGAAAATGCTCATCTCTTAACACCAAATTAATTATTCTGCGTTTTTTAGGTGTCTTACATGCATTGCATGGAAGCATTGAAAAACAGTGTAAACATTGGTGTTTATGCTATGACAAAGATGGACTTTGTTTATTACAGGTTACTTCTGAAAGTGCTTGATTTCACTCGATTTTATTTTGGGGTATCTGAGTGATAAAGACTGTACTCAAATGCACCCCAGATTTTTCAGTTAAAAAAATAAATAAGTAAAATGATAAGATTATTTTTGATTCCCCAATAAAATATCAGGCTGCAGTGATTTGATCTGCCAATTAAACTATAATACGTAACCAATGCGTGAAACATGACAAACTATGACTCAGTTCAAAGGGTGTAAATAACAGTATTTTGTTGACTACTCCATTGCAGTGAAGGAGAAATACTTTATAACTGCAGATTGCATCAATAGGCAGGACAAACTCAGGGTATTAGGGATAATCCCTGCTCACTTACACTTGGTGGATAACTGAACGCTGCTCCCTGACATTGTGGATCAACTTAAGAGAAGCAGCTTCCTGAATTTGCTTTTCTGTTCTCTGTTCCTTTTTTTTCCTCTCTAGAGAGGCCAGCAGGACACCTTGTGTGTATTTACATTACTATTTGTTTGAGATTCGATTAGATTCAGAAGACTGCTTACAACATCTAACAGCAGGTAAAAAAAATGTAATGAACTGTTATATTGTAATGAATTGTTATAGAGACATTTTGGCAGGCTCTTTTTTCGTAGTATTGTTTGAATCTAGTTACTGTCTCTCATTTGTTAATGAGTGCAGAACCTCATAACCAGCGAACGTAATTTCAGAGCACAGTATTATCGACGGACAAATGTTAGCAGAGACCTTTAGAGATCTTTAATCACATTTAGAGAGTGACACTTGAGTGTCTGAAAACTATGTAATAAGCTCATAAAAATAACGCATTTGATTAATTTAACATTAGCTTTAGTGGACCAGAACTGCATCATAAAACTTCTAGCTTATAGAGAGCTCAGTGATTTTATCTGAACTTTAAAAGGAATGGCTTAATGGGAATGCTGATAGCAGTTAGATGGGTTTTTTTAATAAGTCTTTATAGATCTTTATCTGAAGTGTTGCTACTAAAACTCTGATTTAAGAAAATGGAAATGCAAAAGGATGAATACATCTAACCATGGATTCTCTTTCAATAGTGCGAGGTGGCTTAGATTAATTTTTAAATCCTTTTTCATCCAGTTTCACACTAAATGAACTTGACTGGTGAATTTGTTTAGGATAAATACATTCCAACAACAGTGGCTGTAAAAATCACATGGGCAGTCAGAAATCATTTTATAATATAAAATATCCTTCAAAAAAGAAAATCTTGTGTGATGATCAAAACAGTAGAATGACTGGAAAACTCTTTATCAGAAAGCTTGATTGGATTTATTTTTTAGGTGAGGCACCTTCATGCACCCGGGAAAAGACGGCTAACGTTGTGGGCCCTGACCTGAACCGTCTTGAAAATGTCAGACATTGATAGTAATGCAACCAAAGAAATAAAAGAAGCAAATCCATGCCAGATAGGAGAATGTCCAAACATCCAAGCGGAGTTATACCAGAATCTTGTTGATGGCAACAAAGACTGAGTGGGTTTGTCTGCAATTTGTAAAAATACTGTCAAATATTTCTGGTGATGTAAATATATATATTTGAGCCGGTGTGTATATTTTTTATCCTGTTTGGAATAGAGAAGAGCCACGAAAAAAATTCAACCCTAACAAGCCCATTCTTGCTTATCTTCAGAGCAATGTTTCATTAAACTACTCAAAAAAAAAAAAAATGAAGGAACAAATGCATAAAAGACCTCAAGTCAATTCAACTTCCATGCTGCACTGTATGTTTCTCAGCTGTGCCCTGCAGAGAAGGAAGAGGTTTGAAAAATCCAGTTCAAAGGGCCACATGTTCCCTCCCAGAGAGTAATCCTGCTCTGTGAGCCAGTGGCTTAATCCAGACTCAGACCCCCTCCTCATCAGGTGGCAAACATCACAAAGGAATCTTTTATGAATGACTCCTTTGACTCTAGCAAGCAAACACACGCATGCTGCCCCCGTGGTGAACCTGTGGCTCAGTGATTGGCTCAGGTGCCAAAGAGTCCTGAGGGTGCAACAGGGATTCAGACGCTGCGATGCGTTGGAGCTGCAAGCAAACTGAAAATGGCCAGATCTGCTCATGAGCTCATTCACATTTAAAAAAAAAACAAACAAAATCAAATAGTTAGAGGCTATTCAAAGCAACTGCTTATGCAAAATCTTTAATAAAGTCCAGCATCACTGGGGAAAGTTAGCATCTCCAGAGATGGTGCCTGGACACTCTGCTGGTTCTTGGCGTTTCTCCATCCAAGCATGTCTGGTGAAAGTTTACTTTTCAACAAACTGGTGTGAGCTCTGCTCTGTCTGAGCGCAAACGGAGGGATGTGAAATCGACTGGCCAGCGCATGAAATACTCACACACTACGACCCCATAAGGGACTTTTTAAAACATCCTAGGGAAGCACTCAGCTTTGGCTCACGGTTGATGGAATAATTTAACTCCACATATATTTATTCAGCATTAGCCAGAAAGCATATTTTTTTTAACTATGCCTTCTATTAGCACCAGCAAGAAATGTAGCCAAATGGCTAAAGAATGAGTCCTATTTAACATTGGCAAAATGTATTTAATAAACCTTGTGTGAAAGTACAGCGCTTTTTTACCATGAAATGTGATTGCTGAAATTACGTTATTAGGGCTTTGATCTAAATCTTGAAAGCTCCAATTGTATGATTAAAATTACACCTACATTATGAAGCTTTGATGGAATAGATCCCGCCTTAAATGAGGAAATTCTCATTTGGTTTGTTAATCACAGGAAACAAGATGAAACAGCCAGACTTCTCCTTGATGTTTCCACTAATGGCTCGCATTAGTCAATAATATTATTTAGAAGAGAAAGATAGCTTAAAAGAAAATGTTTCCAAACTTAGTTGGTAATACAAATGTTCTTTGAGTCGACGTTATATTACGACCTCAGTTGATAAAAGGGATCGTAGCATGACACACTTTGAATGATGCATGAATGCATGTTATTTGGGCCGACCATGATGTTTCTTTGTTACGGTCCACTTCCTTAATCCTGAGCTCTGGCTGAACAGAGAGGAATATGACAATGACTTCAGCCTCTTATCTCCTTACATGAAAGCTAATCCTCTTCCAAAAAGCCACAAAAATACCAAAATTTGAAGTCGACACTCCTTGAACCCCTTAAGTAAAGACACGTCTTTAAGAAGAGTCTTTTTTTTTTTGAGCATTTTATTGTCTGCATAGTGAAATGCGGAGTCGTTCATACCACTTTAAGGTTTATATAAGCATAAACCTTAAAGCCGCAGTAGCTAACTTTAATTAAAATATGTTTTATACATATTTGATAAAACTGTCATCGCAGTATATGGTCAGAAATAAACCAATCAGAGCCAAGAGGAAGTACTTGGTGCCGTCAGTCACACTGTCAGTGTTAGTCATGGACCCACTGACCAACATATAAGCGATCTGGGGGTGACAGTCAATGGATTCATTCATTTCTTTTCATATAACAACTAAGCATTACATTGTGTTAGTCTATCACTTGAAACCCAAACAGAATAAACCGAAGCTTCTTGTCGTTGTTGTTGTTGTAAAGTTCAAGTGGTGTGAATAATTTCGACAAGTCACAGTACATGCTGTAGTTTCCACAGCACGATCACTTCATGACATGTTATTTACACAAACCAAGTTCCGGTGCAGCTTGACGGCTACTTTGATGCAAACGTTGAAGGAAGCCGGTTGTCATTTTTGAAGAGATGCACATGAAAGCACGGCGTAATTGGTTTGGACAGGTGGAGGATTTACAAGCTGGATTTATTCAAATTTAAAAAATGAAATAAAATAATCATCGCATGTCGTCGTGCTGGTAAATAAAAAAAGGGTTGAGTGTCTAGATAAGGAGCCTGGCAGGTAGGTAATGTTTCACAGTACTTTTATGGCAAAGGATCAAAGGTCCATTTCTGTTTTCCCTCCACCCGTCACATCCGCCTTTACACCTCCAAGGGATTTCAGCCTGGAAGAGGGTGTAAATCACAGCGAGGTGAGAGTGTGTGTCCTGAAAAGTCTTTGTCTCGCTGGATTCTCAAAGCTTGCCTTCCTAACACCTGTGCGCTTTCATTTTAAAGCATTCCAGAGTGAGTGCGTGGGCGCTTCCTGTTTACCAGCATGGTGGAGCTCGCCTTCTACCCCGCTGTGGCGCTGATCTACTTCTTCGGAGTGATGAAAGCCTCAAAGGAGGACAAGGTGGAGCTGAATGACGGGGCGTCGATGAACGTGTTCTGCCTGTTTGTGTTGGCGCAGCCCTTGTGTCTGGTGTTCGGAGGATACACCGGCATGGCCACCTACCTCCTCACAGCTCTGGTGTCCTACAACTTCCTGCCCTGGAGAGAGACGAGACAGAGGGAAGTGACAAAAAAGAAGAAGAAGAAATGAGAACAAAAGAAGAGATACAGAATAGATTGCAGGTGGAAGAATACATAAACGAGAACAAATGTAATTCAACTGAGCAGCTCGGTGTTGTTTGCTTCTGTTGATAATAGTTTTGACTTTTAATTTTCTGGGGCAACAGCCAAGGAATTTCGTCCAGTTGCTTTTGACACAAATGCTTTACACATGAAGAGATTCTCTTTATGTGATGTACTGAAACATCCATTAAACCTCCTGGGGTTTTAGAGTGGATAGGAGGCGAGATGTGATGCAACAGTTCGCCGCAGCTGACACAGTGTTGCGTTTACAACGTATCAAAGATGGATGCTGATCCTTCTCTCTTATCTCTCGTGAATCCCTTTTGCTTTGACAGCTGTACTACTAAATGTATTTGGGGATCTTGGTGAATAAATGCTGGACATAAAAACGTTTGTGAAAAGCTACATGGATTTTCTCAGATGTGAATAATTGTTTTGCTCATTTGTGAATTTTACATAAATAAATTCTGTCTTTTCACAATATGTTTGGAACTTCAAGGAGGGGAAAAAAAGAAAACTTAATGTCCATGAGAGATACAGAGGTCTACTCATAATCAGCATGAATTTCATGTTAATTTTGTCATTTTAAACCCCTTTTTTTGATAAGCTGATCTACCAACATACAAGTATTTGCCTTTATTTACAGTTTTTCTTACATTGAGCCTCAGCATGATACGACCGTCACTATGCTTGACAGCTGGAGCAGCATTCCTAAGTAGCATTCCTCACATTTATTACTATAATCATACTATTTGTCATTGGGACCAAATTACTCAAATCAATCTTTGTTTTGTCTCATCATAAAACTTTTTTTTTTTTTTCTTTAGATGTTTGGATTGTCTCTGCTAATTTCAGTGAACAAAGGAGGCTTTGGGAACAGCTCTGCTCTCAACACCATTGAAAACTTATGCCCTATGAATAAAAGCCAGGTCTCATTAGAAAAAAAGAAAAAGAATTAAATTCATTTCTAATCAAAATAGTGGTCAAATATCCATTTAGAATCATCTCACTGCTCGCTGATGCAGTGAGATGCATCAACGAATTCTTTTTGATGCTATCAAAAAGAATTTAGTTTATTATTTATCCCAACACAAGCTGGAATTGATCCATATATTTGAGGCTGTGTGTAAATGCGGTAATTCAAATGTCAGATGACAAATTACTTACATTTTCAGTGCAAGAGTAGAATTTAAAATCTTTGTAACGCTTGCATCCAAAACTTCTGCTTTCTTTCAGATATACTCTGTTCTCCCTCAACTCTGTGTTCGCCCGCTCACATTTCATGCTTCCTGCACACACATTTTCTCCTCCCGTTTGCTTTCCTCTCCTTGTGCAAAGAAAAAAAATTAAACTCCATGTACATTAAAGAAAATCCAAAATAACTTCAAGCAATTCTTATTGCTTGAAGTCATGGATGTTAGTTGCTATATAATCACTCAAACACAAAAAAAAAAAAAAAAAAAGCGAGTGAATGTAAACATCTGACTGAAACAGCTTGCTTGGTTTGGTAATCTGATTATGATTCATTCTTGTAAGTTTCCTAAATTCAAAAGATTGTGAAAACGAATAGCTTCAGAGAATTACAGTGCGCGTGTGTGAATATGATCAGTATACATAGCAGACAACCGTTTGAGTTAAAATGAATTTGTTGGAACTGCTTGCAATCAAAGCATCCTGGGGCAACAAACTGACCAAATCTAAGCAGGACACAGTAAGTTGAGAGTTTTGAGTTGCTGAGTCTTGTGACTTTTGCACGGTCTCATCTCTAAAACTAAACTAATTCAACAACTCAACATAAACACTAATACTGATCTCCTTCTGCTTTTAACTGTTGCATTAGTTAAGTCGGCAAAGACTCAGTGCCACTAATTTTCATTTTTACTTCAGGAAACTTCTCCTAAAGTGACAGATGGCTCAATTTGATCAAATATTTAACACACACTGTCAGCAAAAAAAACCCTAATTATTCTCAAAGACAAAAAAAAAAAAAACACGTTTTATTTTTATTATCCTCCTGTGTTCATGAATGACAGTGTAACCCTCTGATGTGGTGAAGCCTGGTAACACAGAGAGGGTTGTGTGTGCAAACCCGGACTCAAAGAGCAAGGGCCTATGGGATTAAACTTCTATTTGCTCTGTACTCATTTTATTCAGAAGTTGTACAGATGCTTGCTGTGTATCTGAGGCTCAGTAGGAGTTTTTTTTTTTTTTTGAGGCATTATTTATTATATTGCTCTGTTTTGAAATCCTCTGTGAATTCAAGTCATACAGTCAGGATGTAAACGAGTTATTTCTGTCAGAAGGATGCTAATATGTTTGCCTAATAAAGTTAGGTTTACCATTTAAAATAAACAATAAACCTGATTTAAGCATCAGTGACTCCAGATGTATTGCAGTTGCTTTTGGAAACATTTACACCCCTTGTACACAATTTGTCACATATTAAGAAAAATGGTGCTTTTAAGCAATATTAAAATTTTTTGAGATGTACTAGGATTTGCACATATGTCACTATGGTGTGACATGCAGCGGTAACAGTAAAGATAGCGTGCCATAAAGTCTTGAAATCTAGTTTCAGAGAAAATGCTACATACTGTATACCCTAGAGAGATTCATCATCCTTCTCTTGAACCATCTACTATCCACCACGACAGAGCTCCAGCTAATAGCTCTTGTGCAAAGGTACTATTTTTATGCCTGTCAAATTGTGCTACCACTGACATTTCTTACTGATGCAACTTAAGAAATGGGAACAAATTATGTATTGTTGTGACAGCCTCATAGAAACAAAATGCCTAGAGACAATTTAAACAGAATCTGCTTGCAAAGTTGTGATTTATGTGCAGAAAACACAGAAAGGTTTTTCTGGAAAATAGTACAGACAGTAAGGAGAAGCCATTAAAACCTCACATGCAAATAATTATGGGTTTTATTCAGTTGGACTGATGTAATCAAGTTAACTGTATGCAACACCTAACTTAACTTTTTAAAATATGCTAGGGAAGGGAGAGAAAACCTAAAAATAATCCATTCTCTTTGCTTGAGAAAATGCGTCTAGCTTGCCTATTAGATTGTTAAGCAAGCTTAATGAAAATGTAAACATCTTAAGTTAAATCAATTAAACATATATGAAATTTTAAGTTACAATCAACTTAATTCAAAGAAGCACGACAGCCTGAACACACCATGTCAAACATGGTAGTGGCTGCAACATGCTGTGGGGAGACTTTTCTTCAGCAGGGACATGGAAGCTGCTCAGAGTGGATAGAAAGAAGGAAAGTGGACTTGGGACAGGAGTCAAAGCTTGTCAAATACCTGAAACGCGGCGATGGGTCAGGGGACGACGTACGGAGGCCTCGGTTTTCAACCGTGTCAGGTTCAAGTCCCAGCCTGACGCTCGTCTTTCTTCTCTCGCAACCCACTTTCCTGTCAATTCATTGTCAAGTGAAATCCACAAAGGCAACAAAAATCCTAAAAAAAATATATCTATTTGTGTAAGTTTATACCTAATTCCACTTAAGAATATGTGCCAAGACTTTAAAGTTGATCATGAGGGATGCTTTCCATTAAAATCTGACTTAACCTAAGCTTTTTTTTTTTTTTTTTTGCAAAGTCAAATTGGTAAAAACACAACTTTCTGGATTTGCAAACTACTTGGACAAAAAGGGTTTCTATACTGTTGACTCTGGGGGGAAGAATTCGAACGCACAGCAACATCAATAGTCAAAAGACAAAAATCGGCTTGGCAAATGCTGTATAGTTGTGTATGTAAAGTTCTGACCTATGTGGAAAAATGACCTAAAAAAAAAAAACAGTGTCAGAAATACTGACGTAAAAATGAACAGGAAGAATGATGGATATGTTTTTTTCCTCTACGCTAAGAGTAAAGGTTTTTGAAGTTACAAGGTGATTGGCATTGTCTGTCAGACACTGATGGATCAGCTTGCACACACAGGGTGAGTGGAGGAACGCTGTGTGTGTGTGTGTGTGGGAGAGAGAGACAGATTCAGATGCATTCAAGTGAATTTTCAAAAGTTTGTTTTTTTGGAGAAAGCAGTCGGAGCACATGCAGCTGGGATGTGGCTCTGTGCATGGCTGTTTATTTGTCACAGGCATCTTCAGACGGGTTTTGCCTCCTCCGAGACGTTAATGGCCGTCGTATATCACAGTGCTTGCGTCCCCCATCGTGGCTGAGACAGGCGCAGCCTGACACAAGTTAATGATCAGAGTTTGCAAAGGAAATGAAGATTGATGGGATTCGAGTCTGTATTTCTGCCCCTGAAATGGAAAGAAATGCACTAGGGTGAGGAATACCTCCTATATGTACATGACATGTTTCATGGTGGGTTTGTCTGCTTATCCTAAGTGATACATTTTATGTTGTTAGCAGCTTTCATATCAAGTTATGTAAAATACACAGTTAGGTAATTACTATAAATAAACCATTTAATCTGATTATTAAAAAAAATGATCATCATAAAAATGGCACTATATATTTCTCTTTTTTTAATAGTTGAAAATATTAAATCTTTTACATTAATTATTGGAACACAAAAATACTACTTAATATATTCTGGAAATATAGCTTCCATAAATATATTTAAGCTATTTTTTCTAGTATATAGCTTCTGGGGGGGAAAAAATAGAGCAAAACTTAAATGTTTTCATAAATGTAACCGTACCCGTTCAAATGTCTTTAAATGTTTTCATTCTATTATTTACATTGTTCCTAGATTTATCCTATAGAAATAATTTTGGTAAAACATCCGACTTATGTTGGACAGCATGAAGCTACACAATGTATTTAAATACCTGGTTACAAAAAAGCAAGAAAAATGTATTCAACATGCAAAATTAAAATGTCCAAAAAACAGAAATTGGTTTGAATTCATTTATTGTATTCCTCTTTAAATACTTATTTACACTATTCACAAGTAATTGTACATGGCTTCATTACGTGCATATTGTCATATACAAAAACTGTACAGACATTTACACTACCGAGGGCTCAGTGCGTGCAACAGAAGACACACCTTGCCTCTGAACCTACTTTTTTTTTTCTTTTTTTTTAATCCTAACATATTTCACAGATATTGTCAGATATTATGTTAGCATGACACACGAACCTGGATGAAATCTACTAAAGCAGCTGTAAGAGAAGATGCGTGTTGAAGTGTGGCAGAGTAGCCAAGTGCTCTCTTGATCAAGAGCCCACATGATGGTGTGTAAATGCCATTCCATCCCCTCAGCAGCCCCAGGCAAAGTCGCAGCCCTTTTCTGCCAGGATGATAAAGTAAGCAGAAGTACTTACTGGCTTAAAACAGAACTGAAGGACAATCCGCAATCCCAAAAAGCACATCTAAGCAGATTCATGAGTTTTGGTCAAAAGTCCTTAATATACTTTGTTTTTACAGGCAGTCAGGAGATTTGGCTGAGGCACAACGCCAACGCTAAGAACTTTAGTGAAGCTTCAGTTTTGTGAAACATTAGATCTTTCTATAAAATCCAAACACTGGCTACTCGTATCACATTGCTTTTTTTTTTCTGTTATTATTTGCTAGAATATGTCTGGAAGGTTGTATGCTATCAATATTAAATTTAAAATAACTATATCAATAACAACTCTGTAAGAAATTGCCTATTTCATTTGGAAATAGAGTCATTTTACTCAATGAGTAATACTAAAGTGATAGTTGGTTTGTTGCTTAGTGGTAGTTGAGTAGTCAGTGGATTACCTGTAGTAGACAACAGTGAGATTAATCTTAAGCCTTGAAAACCAGGCTGAAGTTATCAAGAGAGAATCAAGCTAACGGGCACGGGGTAGTCCTGATTTTTTTACTCATCTCTTACTTCTTGTAGAAACATATAATTGTGAGCTTTGCTGGAAAAGATACTTTTCCTTTTTTGAGCTGATGTTAGGAATTTACAACAACTAAAAATGAAAATGTGTCACAGGACACAGCATTTCATTTTCTCTTACATTATCTTACCAGAGGAGGGGGGGAAAAAAAAAAAAAACTTCCTACAATTTCACAGAAGGCCAGTGTTGAGCTTGGTGTGACGTTTTCAGGCAAGTAACTTTCATATTACTATGTGAGGTTATGTTATGGATTTGTAGGTTGTTTTAATCAGCTGGATCTGCAGCGACTTGCCAGTCCGCTAGAGTCACTGTGGAAAGAGCAAGCTTTTGGTTTTTGTGTCAGTAACACAGACCATGATCAGCTGAAATAAAAAACAAAAACTGCACCATACTTAGGTCTCTGTGAAGTTGTAGACAAAACATTGTTTCACATTGATATGAAAATTTACATTTTAAGCTGTTTAAAATAGCTAAAGTCAGCTAAAACAGGGGAGCACATCTATATAGCTTGTTAGTCATCCAACACTCAGGATTTACATAATTTTTCTACAAGCTCATGGAGTTATGATGTGTAAAGGAGCCATTAGGGATGATAACTCTACAGAACCTCACTTCTACTCTCTGGAATTAATCTCTAACGTTAGCACTATTATTTATTTTTTTTTATCTTAGATCTGTGTTGCTATGGAAACTGAAGGAGCTAAACATTTCTCCAAACAAAACCCACACTTCCCCAGTTTATTCTTAAAACTTCAGTAACGGGTGAAATGTCTTCTTAACGCCCAAATTCCAGACCTAAAAAGACTTGGCCGATTAGCAGTGGCACATCTTAAACAACTCCAGTCCACAGTCAGCATAACAAGGAGAACGGCAACGTAAACAAGTTTTACGTGCAAAAGTGTACTCACAACAAATATGTCATCTAAAATAGGAATATTGTTTTTTTTTGACATTCTAAACAATGAAAGGAATACATCTTTACTGAGCCTGCACAGCATTTAGCTTGATTTCCCCCATGAGAACTTCTCACTTTTTCTCCAAACTGTCAACCGTTCAACACAACCCTACCTTAAAACAGATTAAATATCCCTTTCAGAAGAATTCTGTTTTGGTCTATCTGTATTCGTCCAAACCTTTCAACATAGGTTTTCCGTGTTATTGTTAGAAAATGACTGTGCTTCTCCAGACAGTGGAGTTCGTCACGTGTACCGACAATAAATCAGGATGCTGAGGTTTACCACTGAGCTGGGGGGGCGACCAGTGTTGGGCATTTAAACAAATAAATGCATGCTGCGTTCAAAGCCGCCTACTGCTTACTTCTGACTCATTTTTTAAGACTTATTGCAGTATGCTCTGGGAGGCTTAACCTGTAAAAGGTTCCAGCAAGTATCTCTTAATGTTTTTTTTCAAAATACCAGTGATTTGGATAAATTTGCATGATCTACCAAGGATGACATTTTACTTGACAGTTAGATAAATTACATTACAATGTTTCTTTCATCAATTCCCAAGCTTTTTTCTTTTTTTTTTTTTTCACCAGACATTTAAGCACTTTGCTTTGCGGTATGCAGCTAGTGAGGTAGACTGTTCCACTGCATACTGATGTTTTTTTTTTCCCCCTCATTCCTACGTTTTAAGATATTTCCAGCATTCTTGAGAAGTTGCCTATTTTGTATTGCATGAATCAGAACCCTTAGCAAGATTAGCATACATTCCTGACTGCGTAGTAGACGGTTTAACGTGGTTTGTGGTCATTATTGACAACTGAACTTGAATATCAAGACACAACTAAGAAAAAGAAGATAAAGTCTCCTGGTCATCTATAAAGTTGTGTTATGCCCTAAAATGGGATTAAAAAGCAAATCTGAAAGCAAGGACTACCTTTGTTCATCATATAATATTTCTTAGACATAATATGATAACTTACTTCTAAATCTACAGTAGATTTAAACAGGTGTGCTTATTTTTTTTTTTTTAGGACATTGTCTGCATTTTTTTTATAAGGCAAGATAAAAACATGGCTTCATCTACATCTACAAAACAGGGTGTAAAGTGTTTGCAGCAAGTGTGTTTTCCCAAAGTGCTCGTAAATCCTAAATTGCAGAGATCAATCTGAGATCAACTGATCTGAAAGAAGTCAGTTAAACTCAAATTCAATGCTACAATGCTTAAAAAAAAAATCATATGGTACAATTATTTACACATCGAGTAATGGGGAGGTGCTGAATAGTCAGAAGTGTCGGAGCTTGGGGTCAATAGAAAACAGTAAAAGGTGCATCTCAATAGCTTAGAATATATTCAAAAAGGTTTTGTTTCGTAATAATTTGTAAAAGTAAAACTCTTGATGTATCGTTCTGTGAATCTGTTATGAACTTTGCTGTACAACCATGTTGAAGCTGCAGTTTTCTTTTTTTTTTTTTTTTTACTCAAGACTCTTAATGATGCAGCACACTGTAAACAGCCAGTTCCTTTAAAAATGACCTTCCAGGGCTTAAGGTCCTTACTGAGGCTGTCCATGACTGTCTGCTGGACAACTCTCAAATATGCAGTCTTATGACCATAACTGCTTCATCCTTTTTCATTATTGGCTTTAAAATTAAAATATCTAATTTTCTGACAAGCTTTGTGAGAAAAAAATCCACACCATATTCAAAAGATTGAAGAGTACAATCACCAAAATGAATAGATAAACCTGTAACAAATCCTTTCAGTACACAAGTTTCACCTTTCAATAATATTTAAATCTATTAAGTTGCACCACGTAAACTCTTTGCATGGTCTGAGTAACTCTTATTCTTTGCCTGCTGTTCAGAGTCCAGGAAAAAATAACCATGTCAATGATAATAAATAATCACTTAGATCAGCAACCTACAGACAACACAGTCACCCACTGAACAGCGATGTTTGAAGAGGTTAAATCAACGAGTCGGCACTACTGACATCACAAACCCTTTAGCAAATGTACAAGCGATAGGCAGCAGATTATCTGAAGCTGTGGAACTACAAAGCCTCTAAAAACGAGCAGAAGTCTAAAAGAACGGGAAAAAGAAAGAGATAACCTTGTATTTTCACTGCTATCACTCTGAACCTGGACTGATGGTGAGCAGGGTCAGTTAGGCTAATTGGCACAGAAAAACGCAGTGAAGGGCTCAACAGATTGATGGTCAAGGTTTCCTACTCTTTTCCTCTGTGGAAGTTCATTACCCTGCTAACGACCACATTGTTGTACCAGTCACTCCAGCTTTACAGGACAGATACTTACATATATTACATACTGTACACATTTTAAAAAGAGGTATATTGGAAAAAAAAAAAAAAAAAAAAAAAAAAAAAAAAAAAAAAAACAATATATATCAGTGCACATATTCAAGGCATTCAGTTTTGGCCAGTTTGGGAAGGTGCTGTGTTAAAACTGGCACAGTACATAGATAAGAAGTAAAGGGCATTAAATGGAAGAGTGAAATATGGAAAATGAGGATTTCACAAAGTTTATGTATGAAACACAGACAGTACCATTTCTGTTCAAAATAATAATATTGTCACAAACAAGGCATTTGGTTGGTAGAAAAAGCTAGTTCGCAGGGTCACATTATGACTAAAGTTTGAAATCATCCTTCAACATATACCTGAGTTTCTAAATATTATTCAAGACCACGCTTTATTAGCATCATCGGTAACACTTTATTTGAAGGGGGTGAATAAGACTGTCATGACACTTTCATAAACATGACATATCACATGTCATGAACATGAATAAGCCTTCATGAATATTTATGACTGTTGTCATAAAGCATCTTTCGGTAAATTATGACACTTTTAATACAAAGTTGACATGATTCAAAATGTCTTTGTTATGACAACTTGACATTAACCAGGAAATCATTACTGTTTAAACTTTACCTTTAATAACATAAAGTTACCTAATTTTTGAAGTGCAATCAGTAATACTTTTATGACAAATTTATATCAGTAATGATTTCTTGGTTAATGTCAAGTTGTCATAACAAAAACATTTTGAATAATGTCAACTTTGTATTAAAAGTGTCATAATTTACCGAATGACGCTTTATGACAACAGTCATAAATATTCATGAAGGCTTATTCATGTTCATGACATGTTATGTCATGTTTATGACAGTGTCATGACAGTCTTATTCACCCCCCTTCAAATAAAGTGTTACCGAATCATCATGTTTTTATCCCCTAAGCAGAACACTACAACCAAGAAAATTGCTTTTGGCGAGTTTAAGCAGCTTCAGATTCATGTTGGACACATGAAGCAGCAGCAGGACGTTTAACAGGAAACTTGTTTTTTTTTTTTGTTTTGTTTTCCTACTTTCTTCTCCTCTGAACTCGGTTTTCTGATCCAAGCATCACTCGTAATTTAACTACATACTGTTCGACTCTGAGTCTTCTGCGAGGAAAAGTGCACCAAATGAGCAAAAACATGGTTTTTCAAAACAGATATTGCTAAGCAGAACATGACTAGCAGACATTTTTTTGTTTGTCTTGTAGTTTTTTTTGTGTTTTTTTTAAATCAAGCAGTAAGATATCCGAGTGGCAGGAAGCTTGACATTTATCCCAGCTTCTTTTTTTTTTTTGGAGTGTTTAGCAAAAGGTAGGATATAATGGAATTACGTGGAGCTATTTTCAGTATTAGGAGGTGTCGGGCAACAAAAAGGCAATGGAGTCGACTTTTAGAGCATGCTGCAGCCTCTAAGACTGTAAGTCTCTGTGTTATTATGGAGACTCTAAATCAACACAGTGAAAGATGCCAAGTCACATCAAACAAGATGGATAGCCGAAACATCCTCTCAGACTGTTTATTTATCCGTGGCATGTGCATATGTGCGTGTTGCCCACACGCCTAATCTGCCACATAAACAGATTTGTACATCAGTGCACAGGCGCAGGAAGTTTATTCCTGCTTGAAAGTGTAGCAGCTAAATGGTGGGTGGAAGAAAACTGGGAATCCAAAAAAAAGAAAAAATAAGAGAGGGGAAAAGAAAAGAATCCCTCTCAGTGATGACCTACTTTCACGCAAGAAATCTTGCCTGAAAAGCAGCTGGAAGAGCCGAGCTCTAATTAAATTGGCTTCTGGGAGAAGTTTAGAAGCTGGAAAGAAGGTGGACTCCAAAGTAAGGTCAGTGCGAAGCGCAACCTAAAAAAAAAAAAAAAAAAAAGGAACAGGCAGAGACGGAAAGTGTTGGAGTGGGCGCTCGAATGATAAATGGCAAAAACGGCTCCCGTGCTGCAGATTGACAGCGTTGCGATCCGACATTTTGGCCGCGGTGTAATACCTGCCACACATGTCCGCGAGGAGCGCTCATGTTGTCAGCAAACTGCACGTCTTTTTTCTTACTTTGGCTGCAGTTTGCTTTTTCCAGAACAGATAATGAGATTCGGTCATGGTCCTGCTGGACCGACGCCAACATCCATATCTGTTCTGCAACCAGACGGTGTGATTGCCAGGGGGGCCCCCACACAGGACCCATCCACACAGTGATGGTGATTAAATGAATGACTTAGAAACATAAAGCACCAAGTGTTTCCGCACAAAGACCTGTACAAAATGTTTTGTTTTTTTGTTTTGTTTTGTTTGTTTTTTTACACACCTCAGGCCAGAGTTCAAAACGAGTGAGGAAGGAAAAACAATAAATTAGAAATTATAACAACAAAAAAAAAAACACACAAACATGACAAAACAATCAGTCATACACCTGCTAAAACTGGATACCAATTAGTGGTAGTCTGTCATTTTCCAGTGACGTTTGAGCAGCGGTCCACCAATCCACTGCCGTGACCGTTTAACGCGATTATCCAATGTGCTCAATATCTATGCAGCCCCAATGTTTGTGAGACGGTCCCTAATACTGCAGTCCAGCAGATACATGAGCAGATTCATCTCTCACTTGCCTGAAACCTTGGTGAAAGAACAGAAGGACACTTTCATTTAGTACCAGGCTGCAGGTGGTTGTTTTCGTGTCAGGTGAGAAATTGTTTTGTTGGCGGAGGCTTCACCAGGCTGACAACATTTATCTCCAAGTAGCACCACAGCAGAATGGCACTTTGAAAGTTGGCAGTAAAAAAAAAAAATTTCTGAAAGGCATATTTCTTGACTTCCCGGTCCACCGTTTTTCTGCATGATCCACACCTTGATTGCCTTGGAAACTGCGACTGAGGCGTCACATCGTGTCGCTGGAAGCGGCTGCTGTTGCAGCAAGATGGCTGACAGAGGATACACAGTCACTTTGCTTCTCACCTCTTCCTCCACACCTTTGACAGCCAGATCTTCACCGTCTTGTCGCTGGAGAGGAAGAGAGGGAGAGGGGAGGGACGATGAGCGAAGTAATAAAAGCAAGGAGAGCAAAACAAACGGAGGGAAAAAAACAACAGACGAACACCTCAAAGTGCACTTCACTAATGTAACACGCTCAACACACACATAATTAAAAAACATTTTTCACAAAGTCAGTAACTCTTCACCGAAAAGCCAGCCTGCATTGTCATGAAAACTCAAACAACATGGCGTAGTTTCATCTTCTTGTTCCGCTTTGGCACATACACATCCACCATCTTCACGTAAATAAGGTAAAGTCCGTCATTAGTTCCTTTGGAGAAGTTTGAACTCAGTAACACAATGAACTTCAAGAGAGAACAGTTCATCCATGTCATAATTAAATGCCCTCTATAAGGGAGTGAATGCAAATTTTAACTGAAAAACTTTAAATCAAACTTTAGCTAATTTGCAAAAACATGTGCCTCTTTGCTCACTTCAAACCAAACAATACAGACTTTTGGTTTATAACTGGATTCTGTTATAAGAGCCTTCTGCTGGTTTGCATCTGAAAGCTTCTCCAAAGCTAGCGTGTGCGAGCAGAAGGGGAAACATTAACTTCCAGATGAACTGAAAACCTGGGCCGCTGTCACCCTGGATTTGTCCAGGAAGCTTTCATTGGGCAACTCTCATAAGTTCATTTAGTTTGGTTCCCTTTCACACTGCAGCGTTCAAACCAGATCCAACACCTGGACATCATGCCGTTACAACAGCTGCTCATTGGGGCGCCGTCACAAAACTTTGTTTGATGTGAGCTGCGGGTGAGGCAGCGAGGTATTGAGCATGTTGCTCTGTGTATGAGAGATCAATGCAGCAGTAAAAAAAAAAAAAAAAAAACTCTGCGGGGAGTGAGAGACTACAGCGTGCTGCTGGGGTTACACAGATGATGAGAGCACTGTTCCCCATCTGCTTGACCGCGGTGCTTGCATGGCTCTCTGTACGGGTCTGCAAGGGACCATTTCATGAAATTTTATTAACAGCCACAAGCAACTTGAATTTTTGTGACTGCATGTGCCATGTGAACAGAAATCTATCCAAGAGCAAAGGGGAAAATGGTAGGAGTGACTGGTTTCAGCAATATTTTGATCTGCTGCCTTTAAATTTCTACCCGACACTAAACTCGTTACTTTGCTAAAAATCGACTATGAAACAGAACGATACATCCACAGCATATAAACAATTATTTGTGTACATGCAACAAATTGGATTGAGATCGTTATACCCTGTTGTCCTTGATGTGGCAAGTGACCTACAAAACATAACTACAAAAAGTAAAAGAAAAGATTCTTTAAAGCCAAACAGAGAAGGATTTTAAAAGAAACCAAAAACGAAAAGAGCACAAAATGAAAAACAGGGCAGAAAGACAAAGAAAAAGAATTAAAAGGGTGGATTTCAGGTACAAAGGTGAAGAAATTTCAAAGTTGGGGAAATACAAACAACAGGAAGAGAAGAATGATCGGCTAAGAGAATACCAGAGGAAAGGAGGTTCGGTGTGCAGAGGACACAATCAGGGGAGACTGGTGGCTCTGCCCTTGATGGCCAGGACCCGACGAGGAAGACATGGGGTCAAGCCTGGCACATAGTTCCACAACTTCACCCTGCAGTCACTGGGGTCCAAAGGAGGAGAAGGAGGAGGAGGAGGAGGAGGAGGAGGAGAAAGGAGAAAAGCAAAGTGCGGAGGAAACAGTTGGTTGCAGTGAGGATGGCGATGGAGCAAGAGAACAACAGGAGATGATTAATAAAGTTTAAGATGTGATGAAAGAAGACAGCGAGGAGAAGACCCAGACAGCTAAACCAGCACCATCTTTGTTTCACAATATTATGAAATCAAAGCTGCAGTTCAACACTCTCAGCAACTCTGGGCTGAGCTGCTTATTAGCTCTCGAAATGATTCAGTCTTCCTCAGAAAGATTACTCTTTAGGTAAAGGGCAATCTTTTTACTTCCGATCTTAACATTTTATATTGATGACAATTTGAACTTTATGTCATTTGGCATTTGTAACTCCAAAGCTCTAATTAAATCATTTCCAGAAGACTTCAATAAAGGACTACCTACAAATCATTTTGCATGCATGAACAAACTGGAAACAAGGAAGTACTGGTTGAGGGTCATTTCGAACATGCAGTCCCTTGCAAAAGTAATCACTGGTTTACATTTAGTGACATTACAACAGCAAACTTGAAGCTCATTTTGGAGTGTCGGTTGGTAACGTAACCCCTGATCCCCCCACAAAAAATATATATATATATCATAATTAAAGCTTTGAAGTGTGTGGCTATATAATGGGTAAAAAGTGAAAAAAAAAGTTGCAATAGCTGTGAACATACTTGCAAGAAACTGCATAGAGCTGTAAAAGAACACAATACATTTCTTTAAACATACCTGGAGGCAGTAAAGATATGCCTGGAGTTGGTACATATGGCATTAATGGGGCTGTCATGACCTCTGACCTCTCCTATGGGCGTAAAGTTTTCCACATTCCACACCTTGAGCATGCCGCCCCGACAGGCACTCAGCAACATGGGCCGGCCGGGTACGTAGGCCAGAGCGCACACCCAGTCCTTGTGGGCATTCGGGATTTGCTGTGAAGTCAGAGCAGACCTGCGTTAGGAGCTGAATAAAGAAATCTAACATTCGATTCAATAATCCAGCAGGATACACTCGACATTTGGGTTGCTGCATTCTTTAAATAACAGCAGACACACATACACGTCCCCGCGTTTCATTTATAATGGAGCAAAAACGAAGTGTCTTGGGAACAACAACATATTCCTTGAATTAAAAGTGCACTTCGTCGTTGCCAGGCAACATAAAAGTACAAGTTTTTTAGAGACCCGCTTTTAGACTGTGCTACGGCTATTCTTAGCCGGCGTCTATTCACAGTGTGTTTTACAATGGCTTCAAACAGAATTCATGAGCAAGGAATGATCTGTTCACATCAACATGAAGGTCTGTTCTGCAGCAACGCGTGATGAAGGTGGGGACCCGTGAAGCTCGGAGTCCTTTATTTCTCAGGGTGAGCCAAAAGCATCTTAGTTTTACTTAATGCAATTCATGGGGGTTTGTATAAGTTAAATCTTTACCCTCAAATGGTATTTGCTATTTTATTTCGTAAGGCTGTTTTTTGTTTTTTTTTGCCCACAGAAACATCAAACAAAAAGCCTTTTTTGTATTTTTTTTTTTTTTTTTTTTTTTTTTTTTTTAACCCAAGACTGTGATAAATCACTGCAGAGGTAAGACGTCAAACAAAATCAGTTCGCCCTTTTTCCCCTAAAACACAGAGCAAACACAGAGAGAGCAATTTAAATTTTATGCAGGGCTTTATTAAACTTTTATGACTCGTACAGTTTGGGGTTTTAATGTTGTTCTATAATTGCATTCATCTCAGCCACCAGGGCTGCACATTAAGGTAGCTCGGAGCAGAGGAACACACACCGAGGAAGACTGCTTTTCTAAATTAATCCCCTTCTTTTTCTTACACGTCTGTCATCTGTCACTGCCGATTTCATACATGTTTTTTATTTGCTTTTAATGAAAATACACTTAAAGGATTTCTCAGAGTCTGTCATGGTTGAGACTTGTGCAGTAGATGTAATTTATTTTCCTGTTTAGTTTTCACCCACTGTATGCCTTTAGATGTAAAGACATGCTTTTTCTAATTTAAAAAAAAAAAAAAACACTGTACAGTTAGATCATCTTGATGCAGCACCTTCCTTGCCTATTACAACTGCAGGTAAATATAAATTTCACAAGCGCATGTAACCATAGATTACGTGCATAATCCTCTATTTTACACAACTGAATGGAAAAGTGCATGAAATGTTACCAAATGCAAACTATTACTACTATTTTTGTTTTACTTTGAGCAGATCTTTGGCTGCTGCAAGTGCAACACGTCCCTCCGTTTCTGCAGAAGACATGGTGGTTGCAGCACCATGCTATGGGGATGTTTTTTTCTGTCTAACTGGGTAACTAGTCTATATAAAGGGTAATAGGACAACAGCCAAATACAAAGAATTGATTTAATAAAACAATAGAATTCATTAGAAATGGGCTGCATAGTTTGTGTTGGGATATCACACAAAATATCCAAAATTTGTGACTGGAACAACAAAATGGGGCGTGAATACTTTTTGCTGTTTTCGTCTATTTAACTTGATTCTATTTAAACAATTTTAAAACATGTGTGAAAGTTCAACGTAGGCTTCACTATCAATTGTCGGCAAGGAGGGGGGGAAAGCATATGTGGTGCATGATTATGCATAAACAGAAATGTTGAGAAACGGTGCAGAACGACCTGAACGAGACTTGATAAATCTACATTAACACTCTCTGTGATAGCTTTACACATAAAGGTGAGAATCTGTCAAATCTTTTAAACACCTAACAGAGAATAATACCACACAGCAATAACAACAGTTACATAAACACTTATTACTCTGCAAAGCCGCGCACACACACCGTCAGCTGCTTGGGAAGGCTATATTGGGACATTTATCATGTCGGGTAGTGTGGGATCCACTAGACTGCAGTCTTGAGTAATTATAAGAATATTACTTGACATATTCCTAGAGGAAAAGAACAACAGAGGCTTCTTTTTATGGTGCTGGACAGCAGCTCCCAGTAATAATCCTGAAGAAGGCAGAGTTTCAGAGTCCACTGTAATATGTTACATTATTATACCCAAAGCCACAATTTGATCCCATTACATAATTATACAGAGATCGCTGAGTCGGGAGAAGGCTGTAAAATGGATGGTGTTGGCTGCTTCACAAATGCGGTTAAGGTCATAAGCTACAGTCCGCAGCAAAGAGAAAGCTGATTTAATTCCAGCTCTGGAAAGGAATAATTACGTCCTGTGATTTGGCTTTGTCTGTTTGAATAAACAAAAGGCGAAACAGAAGTTATGCAAAACAAACTGGGGAAAGTGATGTGCATGCAAATGAGTAAAACCACATCCGCCCACAAGCTGGTACGATTATGCATTATTAACAAACGCAGACAGCAGAGGATACACAGGAGACGGTGGAGAATCGCAGGAACAAAGCGCGCTCCTCCACCGCTACCTGTGGCTGAAGTGTGAGCGGGCTCCGAGCTCCCCGCTGTTGACACGCCACTTTCCTGCCACATTACACATGACAACACACACACACACACACTGCCGGCTACCTCTACACTGCGGGTAAGAGAGACATGAAGGGAGCGCTTGGGTAGCAGGAAGCTGGCCACCAGCTGAGCTTCCAACTGGCTGCTCAGTTCTCCATGGTTTTTACAGAGACCGTTTAAATAAGAGCTAAGTCATTTTTAGGAGTGTCTGCATAGAATGCATGTCTCCGAATATGCAAACTGGACAACAACCAAGAAAAAAAAAGTTGTGCATTTCATGACTTTTCTTATCAAACAAATCTTTGAAGGCTTATAACGAGTCAGCTGATGGAATTATTTATTTTTCTAACGACGTTTTGTAAATCTTTTAAAATCATGAAAACGAGAAACATCTGGCAAGACAGAAAACGACAAAAACTTGTCGCATTACTTAAAGAGTTGCTCCACCGATCAAGAGCTTATGCTTACGTAGTAATGCAGTTCTTCACTATTATAACCAATAAGGGAGATCTTACTGCAGCTATCTACCTTGTTAGCACTTTAATTGCAGCACACACTGTATGGAGCAGGCTGGACATTGCCCTGTAATTATGAGAGTCAAGAGATCAGGATTTAATTACCTTCAAGACTTGCTCATTGTTCAACTTGCAGACTCATTCCATGTTTCATCAAGAAAGTACTCCTCTAATTCAAATGTGTGAATTATTATCCCTGTGATAACAAAACATCCCTCCTCCTGCTAACTCAACCCAGTGAACCTTCTCAGTGTCGGCAGGAGACAATACACTAGGATCATGTAGGGCTCTGCTCGAGAATCACTTTGCAGCTGTTGACATGTATTAAACATGGCAAATACATGTTTTGTACGCTGCACTCCTCACACATGCAAAACAACACAAACCTGTGTGAGCTCCTGCTGCTCCAGCTCCCACTTCTTGATGCCGTTGTCTCGCGAGCCGCTGAACAGCACGTCTCCCTGCACGGCCAAACATTCAATGCCGTCGTAGTGCGGAGGCTCGAAGTTATGAGCTGGACCCACATTACCCAGAGTTCCTTCTGCCACGTCAAATATCTCAAGAGAAAAAAATAAACGAGAATTATTTTGTGCACTTAGATTGTTAATACAATGCCTTTCAAAATTAAAGCTGTCATACCGCCCATTTCAAATTTTGTCACCAAACAACCACAAACTACACAACAAGTGTGTGTCCTTTGCCTATATTCAGCCTTCATACTCTAAGAAGGCTTGTTAAACAACACTGCTGAATAAACAGCTTTATGGAGACTGCAGACGGGTCCAGAATTAAGCTGTGAAAATGTTTTAATAGGGGTATGTTAGAAAAAAAATATTCTACCATTGAAAACAGCTGGAACACTAACGCCAACTCTGGAGGAGCTGCAAAGATCCGTAGCTCAGGTGAGAAAAATATAAGCAGGCGGGATAACTAGTAGTTCTGACTGCATTTCTTATGACTTGAAATAAAGTCATAAGACGTCTTGATTAAAAAGAAGGTGCTCTGGTCAGATAAAAAAAAAAGCAAAACAAAAACTTTTCAGTCAATACATAGCAAAACATTCCAAATGGTCAAACATGATGAAGGGATAACTTTTCTTCAGTAGGAAATAGGGTAGCTGGTCAGAGTAGCTGGGACAATATGTGGGGCTAAATACTGTGAAATCCTGGAGGAAAATCTAGTGGAGGCTGCAACAGACGTCAAACTGAGGTGCAAGTTTCCTTTCGGCAATAAATACACAGCCAGAGGTAACTGAATGGTTTGGCTGAAAATATAACAGTCTTTAAATGACCCCGTCAATGGCCTGATCTAAAACCAACTAACAATCTGTGACAAGACCTGAAAACTGAAATGCTCTCCATAGCAACATGCCTCAAAAGTTAACAGGTTATAATTGCAGCAAATTAATGTAGTTCCAAGTCTTGACTAACAGAGGTGAATACAAATGAAGGCTACAAGGTTTTTATGTACAAAGAAAACAACTTGCATCCTTTTTTTTTCTACTTCCCAATTAATAAAATCCAAATAAAATTAGTTTTTATAATATGTGAATGCAAAGTGACAAAATGTAAGAAAAGTCAAGAGTGTATGAATACTTTTCCAGAGTACTGTATTCATACTTGTGAGCTGTACCTTGACGTAATGGTCTTTGGAGCCAGTGATGACCTGGTCTTTGCCCAGCAGAGACTGTCCCACTGTCAGACACATGACCGAACCGATGTGGCCTGAGAGTTTGCCTGTTGCCTGCATCCTGCACAAAGAGACACCCACACTTAGGAGGAGACGAAACAAAGATCTGCGACATTCGTTACAGAAAATGAAATCTGATTTTCAAGCCGTCTGTGTCACCAAATGAAGACACCTTCCCTCTCTTGCGTAAAGTTGAACTATTGCCACACACTGATGCCTCTGGCAGAGAAGGAAGAAATGCCTAATTTGTTCATTTTTCATTTCTTGGGGGGGTTTCTCATGCATCATTAAATACCTTGGAGCCCCTCAGCGCAAACTGTCTGCTCCAATCTGTTGATCACTTCTCTTTTAAGGCGTAAAAAAAAAACTCAAGAAAATGAGGCCTTACTAAAACATGTCAAAAACTGACTGTAGGAAACACTGACTGGTTCCAACACATTTTGAGATGTCTGTACTTTTCCCCATGTTAAATGGATGAGTGACAGAAGAGAGGGATGGAGAAAGGATAAATATACAAATGGATGGATGACAAAATAATCAGATAGATGTTGGACAGACAAGCAAAGGGAAGGACAAATGGCGGACGTTGGATGGACAAACCGATGGACGGATGGACAAAATGAACGGTGGACAAACGAACAGACGGGTGGACAAATTGCCAGATGGGTAAATTTTGGACAAACTGACAGGTGAACTATGGGCGGATTGGCAGCTTAATGATATAGTTAATATTGGATATAAAGCTGAATCGTAGACAGATAAATGGACAAAACAATTGGAAGAATGCCAGACAAACAAACAAAGAAAAATTGACAGATCTGTGGATTTTGGGTGAATTGACAGATGAGAGTTGGAGAAAGTGATTGATGGACGGTTGCTCAAACAAATGCGAATTTTGGACAAATCAAGATTACCAACGTGTTGATCAAAATCTCTCTTCCTTTTAAACACTTATCATAGACATAAATGTCAACAGATAAACAGTGGATATCTAAGTGACCGATTACCTACATAAGTAACCAAAGAAGAAAAATGCTACGTAAATGACTTGTTACAAATGTACCTCTTAAGGTCCCACATGCGAACAATATTTCCAGCAGCAGCATACAGCACAGATCCTGACGGGTTGAGCGCTATCTGGTTGATCTGACACTCGCCCTGAGCAAAGGTGATTGTCCGGGTGGTTGTGCCAGCGCACGCGTCTCCTGTAACCACCTGCCCTGACGACCTGTCAGGGGGTAAAGAGAGGTCAAGCAGTGTAAAAGAAAAAAGCAAAAACAATCAAATGTAGGAAGAGGCCACCGTGATTTTCTCTAAAAGCACTTCAGTTTAATTTGTCACTTTAGTGCAACCTGAAGCACATCGCTGAAGGGGGGGAAAAGAGCATATTTATGAATCATCTTTTACTGAAATGTTTCAGCAATCTCAAAACTCTGCCATCTGGTCGATTTGGGAAGCAAGCTTACGTGAGCGTGCGTATGCACTTGGCGGAGTCACGGATGTCCCACACCTTGATGTATGAGGTGGAGACGCTGAAGGCCAGACCAGAAGAGGGGCAATATTTTATGGACACCACGTTGTTTGGGTGGCCTTTGAGGGTGGCGATCTCCTGACCTGTGACTAGATTCCACATCTTACAGGTGCGATCTGAAGATGTAAACAGGAAAAGTTGGATTAGGATCTGAGGTTTTCTTCTAAATCTACAATACAATTCACTTTCCGTCTGCACACCCACTCTTCTGTGACATTTCATTCAGCTATAGGTACGGTTAGAATAAAACAGAATAACTTTTGTGTTGTGTGTAATTTGTGAAGTAATGCCATTCAGATCTCAAACAGTAACATATTGATGTTGGTTTTAATGCTGCAAATATCACACACAAATATCGCATTTCTTTCATTTTTGAGATTAAATATGGATTAATGCCACTTCATGGGTGATCCCAGGGAGGTTTAATTTAGTACAATCGTGGAAAACAGAGTGGAAGCCAAAAGTGTGTTACAAAAAATGCGCACAAACCAGAGGGACAACGGCAAGCTGGGAAGCAAAGTTCATTCAAGTCGTCGTCTCAAGAGCCACAACACACAAATGTGTCCACGATTACACATGTTGCATTTCTTATGTTGAGCCAGTGGTGAATCAGAGACATTGTAGAAAGTGCAATTTGGGATTATTTTATAAAATACCTGCTGTTTACACTGTTTACACCGTTTTTGTTTTGCTAAAATTGGTTATGCAGTCTAAAACTCACATTATGTGACGCTTTCTTTCTACAAACAGGAACAGGTTTTGGTTTCAAATCACTACCAAACGCAGTGATAACATTAGTAACATTGTATTACAATTATTTTAAGGCGACCTACTTGTGTTTTTTTTTTTTAACTACGTGTGCCTCTGTGAGTCTTTATGTGTGTGTGTGTGTGTGTGTGTGTATGTACCTTTAGATCCAGTGAAAAGTAGCTCATCTGTAGCGTCCACACACAGAACCGGCTTCGAGTGGCCCTCGGCAACAGAGACGCACTGGAGGGGTGCTGTCCGACCCCCCTTTACACCTCCAATGGGATTGATCACACCCCTAAGGGTCAAAAAACACCGAAACCCCATCAGTTTAAATGAGAAAGGTAAAATGTTGTTTTTTTTTTTTTTTTTTTTTAAGATCAAAAGTGGATGCACAACAAAATAAACAAGCTCGCAGTGAGCATGCACACAAAACACAACAAGAAACTTTTCTGTAACCAACAAGAAGCCAGTTTATGCTTCAACTATTTCCACTAAGAAATAACTATGCGTAAGTATTATAAGTATTGTTCAGTACCATTTTATTACACATCCAGCAAAACCACAAATTATTTTGCTTGGGCATGAAAGTCCAGTACAACGTAGTGCATATTTACAGAGTACAAAAAAAAGAAGTGGTTTTTAGTTTTTTATTTGTTTATTTTATTTTATTTTTTTGCAAATACAAATCTGAAAAGTGCGGCATGTATTTGTATCCAACCCCATCTACACCGAGAAACTCTACAAAGAGACAATTGAATAAGACCATGGTAACTCTAGAGGAGCCGCTCTTCTTCAATCAATACAGGGAAACCATTCACAGATGAGGAAAACACAGGGCAATTCTGGAAGAAAACCTATTGGAGGACATGAAAATCTTGTGACTGATGTAAAGGTTCAGCCTCAGAGGATGCAGTGCCATTATTGTTCAATAAAAGTCCAGTCCCACAGCCATGTGTTTTGTTGTCAAAAACTTGAAATTTGTTCAACACTTCTATTGCTGGATAATTTTTCTTTTCAGCAAAGTTGGTAGAGGAATAACCCAATAAAAAGACTTGCAAGTACAGATAAAGGCACCACTGCTGAATAAAGCAGCTCAAGACTCATGCATGGCACACCTGTCGACAGAGGTGGTCGACTGAGCTACTAATGCCATTAACTTCATAATCCCTCTCTACAGAAGTCAGTTTGTCTTGCCTTTGTGTTTAACCCTTTCCTTCTCTCCACGACAAAGTTATTAAGCCAACCACTACTGCCACCAACTAGATGTTGGCAACAGCAAAATGCTCAGTGATCAGCCGCTTATGCGCATTTCTCCTAAAAGAGCATCTCTGTACTTTTTCTTTAACATAGAAAGTACTACTTGTCGTGTTTCCTCTGTGTTTTCGGGGTGTCCGCTGTTCAAACCCCAATGAGACTGAGTCTCATAGTAGAGCTGGAGCTTCCTTCATATTAAAAGGGAGTCTTTCCTTTCCCCTCGCCACATGCTAGCTCAGCAGGAGGACAGCAGTCAGTGACTCGATGTAAACAACCAGGCTTCCTTACACAGAAAACTTTACAAATCTGTTGGAAAAATAATCTTAGTTTGATCAAACTGCCTTTGAAACTGTAATTGAAATTTTGTGCCAACACTTTGAATACTTTTCCTACAATTATGCACTACTTCGTGTCAACCTATCACGCCGAATCTCACTGACGCCCACTCAAGGTTTGTGTCGTACAGCGACAAAATATAAAAAGTTGCAGGTTATCGGTATTTTTGCATGTCCTCGCGATATTGGGAAAACAACACACTGATGTTGTCTTAAGCTCTCCTCACTCTCTCTGATCTGCTCCCTTTTTGTTGCAGAGCAACCCAATTAACTCACTACAGCAGTAAAAATCTGCTCCCTTATTTTACTTGTCAGTGTGTCGCCTTTTCTTTATAGCCCCACATACACAGACGTGTATTATGTGCACTCGTGCTCTCGAGATGGACCGCCACAACCCCCGTCCCTCCCAACCTTCCCAATCTAAGTCCCTGTGACAGGCCAGAGTCCCAGAATGCCTGGAGAGCAGTCATCAGAGTGAGACAGAGCAGAAGGAGGGTGTGAGAGGGAAAAAAATTGGTCCCTGGTGGATTTCCTGGGTTGTATGTTGCACACAAGTGAGGGTGCATGTATGTGAGAAAGTGTGAGAAGAAGTGCAAAAGATACAGGGACAACCAGAGGATGTGAGAAAGTAAAACTGTGACTTACAACACCAAAGAAAACATTCTGAACAGATTTGTTTCTACACAAACACGGTTCACTGTGTCAAAGATGGCAACATGCTCCACTCATGTGCACAAGGAGATGAAGAAAACACAATTCAACTCACAAACATGAAAACATACTTCATAAATCTCGCTCAAAGCACGTAAAACGGCCAGCCAATTAAAAACAGAAGTCTCATCCATGAGCCATTAAAATAAAAAAAGTGAAGCATGCATGCCTGCCAAGATTCACGAAGCACAAAAACTCAGCTCATCGACACAGAACAAGCTCAAAAGCAATTATTAGCAAAGAAAAAAAAAAGTCACAGTCGAATGAACAAATCTACGAACAATGAACTTGAGATCCTGGAATATCCTTATTGACACATGCAGCACACTGTAGGCTTTTATCCCCAAAAACGGGAGGTAGAGTCTCAGCTCCTCCACAGCTCAGAGAGAGGGCGATGTGGGACATGTAGTTTAGGTGGAAACAAGTTGTCCAGTTAGTAACTTCTCCAGGGATTACAGGGTAAATGTTCAGAGTGAAGTAGAGTAACAAAATGCTTGTCTTGATTTTTTTTTTTACCCCACATTTTAAATCAAATTTCTATCGTAGATTTAAGCAATTTTAAGCTACACTCATTTTACAAGTCCTAT
Source organism: Poecilia latipinna (assembly GCF_001443285.1). NCBI lineage: Eukaryota > Metazoa > Chordata > Actinopteri > Cyprinodontiformes > Poeciliidae > Poecilia > Poecilia latipinna. The sequence goes on from NW_015113333.1 coordinate 230,425, forward strand.
TTTCCTACTAAGTTTAGAGGCTGAATGCTGTACATTTCAGCAGATACAGAACATTTTTTGATAGGACTCAAGAAGTGCAGAAAGACAAAGATGCAGTGGCATCACAAAGGAAGGGATCTGGGTTAAAACGATGAATGGACAGCAATGCCTAACTCACCTGCCAGATAGTCTTCTGTGCATAATATTTTTATGGATATGAATTTAAAACCAAACGTATTATAATTTAAAATGATATACTTTCACAAAATTGGTACTTAAAAAAAACAGTGTCAAATAAATATACTGCTGAATAGATTTTCTCCATTATTTATAAACAATACCAAACTAAACTTTTTTAGAAGCACTTCAGTAATAATAATAATAATGATATACATTTTTCCCCACTTACATGCTGTGCAACTAAACTACTTTTATTTGACGAAAGCAGTTTTTTGACGACTTCAATTTGAAAGCTTTCTATCTTGCGTGTTGTTTTCCTCTAAATGACAAGCGGCACTGCTGCCTAATGCAGCACTTCATATCTTACAACAGAGCGACACTACAAAATGACAGAAATAGTTCCGGTTTTATCAGCGTCTGAGGACAGGATATCATGGTCTACTGTGCTATGCACTCGGCGAGAGCTGCTAATGGATGTTGCAGGGCCAAGACCCAAGAGACCAGCACTAATGAAAACATGGAGGGAGATCAGCATGTGCTCTCCGAAGTACAGAGACAAACTGGCAGAAGGAACTTCAGGAAAGTCTTTGCGTGTGTGCTAGAAAAGATCAAAAATAGAAAGTTTCAACATCTGGTTTGTAGATAAACATTCCTGATTTAATGTTGGCTTCTTAATCTAAGTGTCTGGCATCGCATCAAGGACTGTTCGTTTTATTAAGGTGAGCAACATTTTGTTAAAAAGAACATTTAAAAATTTACTACGCGAGAGAAACTTGAATCTCATAACTGAAAGAATAAAGTGACACTGAAGACATTTTGTAAAGTAGTAAACTAAATGCCAAGTCTATTGTTTATACATCTTCTCTTTTACCCCACAATTATTGACATTTTTTAAAACGATGTATAAAAAGCCTTCAGATGAAATTATATTATTGATGTAGCATAATTACACATGGACAATTTTAAATCCAACATTTGAGTATAATTGTAAAGGAATGACCAGCGACACAATTACCGGCACCCTAACAAGCTCTTTAAAAACAACTGGAACAGAAGAATTATTTATTATATTTCTACTTAGTTAGCTGTTCATCAGCGTTTCCAGTAAGCAGGCAGTGACAAAACATTCCTACATTGTCAAGTATTAGAGAGCTGTAGAAAAGAGTGGCATCAAGTCTCCACAATAACGATGGAGAAAAAATAACTCATGCCCTCTGTTAGGTGGAGGATCTATGATGCTGTGGGCCTGATTCCCTTTTACAAGCCCTAGGAACCTTGTTACAATGCATGGCATCATGTATTCAAAGCAAAAACATTAGGATAATTTAATACAAATCTGGTGGAGTTTGTAACTTTTAATAGGATCCCTAGTCAAATCGCCACATGGTACGTAATCAGCATTTTTCCTCTGCCCATCTGGACGATAAGCAGAAGAGAAAACGCAAGAAAGGGAACAGAAGTCTCTTCAGAATCATCAGATATTCCTCTTTTTACCCTCCAACCTTGTTTGAACATATGCAAGGCGTTGATGAGGGAGTAGAAAGCAACATGCAGGTCGGCAGAGTGGATTAGCTGCTGGCGTGTCACGCTGGCTCACTCCATCACTCTACTAGCCTTACCGACCAGGTACTTGTTGGAGGTAATCTACCATGAGACGTCCAAAATGAATGGTGTGAACGCAAGCTTTCTGACTTGTGCCACTTCCACAAGATGTCGGAACTCTTTCGGAGTGGCAGATTATGTTTGTAAAAGCAAACCCTTAGAAACGTCTGGTTTTCAAAATAAAAGCAGGTCATTAGAGTGAATCCAGACTGAAGGCAGCTTTAATGTCTTAGATTTGACGATTAATCTTTTATTTTTTGTACTATTAAAAGATACAGTAATTGAGTTGAGTTTTAAGATGCTGTATGTTGAGGATTTAAGAGATTCATAGTGAAAAGTTAACAGACAGCTGAATAGAAGAGTCCATCCCTTAGTTTTGTTTCAGCTTTTGGACCAACCAAATCAACAGTCATCCTTGAAAAATAATTATATAGTTTATGGAGGGGGGTTTGCTTTTCTACAGTACAGCAAGCTTTGATTTGCTAACCTCAATTTTAAGCCTTTCAGCTAAAAATAAACTAATATTCCTATGAGCCTTTGCAAATACAGGTGTTTTGCCCCTTTATGCCTTTCAACAGTGTGACAAAGAAATGCTGTATGACTCGTACAGGTCTTGCATGGAACCACAGAGAAACACAGCATGGCAAAGACAGGAAAAGCTACCTATAGTTAATGCATGCATTTCACAGTGACTTCAACCATGGAGGACTAAAGGGAGAGGCGAAGGTGAAAACAAGACACCACACAAGTTAACAGGCAAAACGGGAAAAACTGAGAGCGACAGACACGATTCCTCTACCTGAGCACCTCGGAGAGCGAGGAGTCGCTGTCATCTGACCTGGAGGCAGAAGAGGAGCGAGGAGAAGGCGGGAGGTGGGAAGAGGAAAGGGTTAACCACGCTAAGAAAAGACAGAAGGGTTACTGCATGGCAAAGGGTTAAAAAAGGGAGCACAGACTAGTAGAAAGGGGTTCAGACATAAGTGCACAAACAGGCAGGAAAGTTCAGTCAAAAATAAATCTTGTTCAGTGAGAGTATATGCAAGTCACTGAGCAAGCTATATTATTTGACCAATGTCAGTCTCAATCCAGCCACACCAACACTCAACATTAAATGGACCTTTAATTTTTGTTAAACATTACGGGTTAAAAGGTTTGGAAAAGAAAGACGTTTGGAGAAGTACAGTAAATTTACATTCTGGTCAAGAGCTGAGAAGACAAAAATAGAGTCATACAAAAGTGTACACCTAGCAGCCTGTTAGCCTAGCTCATAGCTGGTTAGCTTAGAATGATATCTGTCAACAGCAGCAAAAACTGTCTGGATCAAGTCAAAATGCATGCTAGACTATTTTGGCTTTCAACCTATAATATAAATATGATTCACGAAATCATGTAGTGACTTTAATTGGCCTTTTTCTTTTAGCTAATCAGACCTAAGCAGTGACCAGAAGGTCAAAGCCTCAAAGATCAGACCTGTGAGCCAATTAGTGAATGCGCTATACTTAAATGCTATAGGCCACTAACATCTCTTCAGTATGTTAGCTATATTCAGTTTTAGTGAGGTATTTAAGCACAGGGGGGAAACAACAGATATCCAAAAGAAATGATGTTCTAGACACGTCTATGGCTCATTCAGGCAGCTACAGAGCTAGAGAGGGGGACATTTTCAGCAGATAACCAGAAGGCAGAAAGTATTGACACCAAAAGTGGCCTGATTATCTTTGCTTTTAAACACCGTCATTGGACGTTCTGGATTTGGAAATGTTTGGAAATCTTTTAGTAAGCTTCTGTGTTCTCAAGGGAATATTTATTGAGGTGCCACTGTTTCAGTATTACTGGCCATCTGAAGACCATTTAAAATGCTGACTAAATGATCATTTGATTTTTGTTTTAAATGAGCGGCAGCTCTCTCTCACACGTAATGTGACAAAACATGAGCTTCTAAAATGAATAAGGCTGGAAGAATCGTTTTGAATGCCTTTCTCTTAAAATTCTTAATTTTTCTCAAAGCTAGTTTTCAAAAATTGTCTATAAAACTCTGATTGTTGCGTTTTAGTACCTTGAGGTACTAAAACAAAGATTATCTTTATTTATTCTACACTGATTATAAAAGTTATTCACTAAAGCTAAACTAACTGCTGCCGCCTGTTTGCTTGTGTTTTGTGAACCAACAAGATGGATTAGCGCCGTCAACATTCTCACACATTGCTCTTGAAGAAAGCAAACAGTCGCATCTCCACAAATGTCAAGCTGTCAGTTGAAACAAAATAAAAATTTAAGGGGATTATCAGGAGAAAAAAAAAATAAAAAAAATAGGGCCACTAAGGAGGAAACTCTGATGCCAAGATAGTTTTGCCAAAGGTCGCAGATTAGTTGCTCTTTGACAATGAGGTCAGGGTCACTTTTTAAATTGAATCTTTGCTGACATTTTCAAGACATTAGTACAGAAAACGATATCGGAGGGCAAACAGGGTTAACAGAAAAGGGGTGGGGGGGAACTGCTGAGTTAAGGAAAAACCCAACATCCATGCCACACTCAAAACTCAAACAAGTTCTGTATGGAAAAATGACAACAATGTTGAAAATTATATTCAATCGTCTCATATTTGTCACCTTGTTTTTTTTTTTTTTTTCTAATAAAAGTAAAACAAAAAGTAATCGAAATATTCTGTAGGCATACGTCTGTGTTTTAAAAGATTTTTAACCCCTTACAATTATCCAGCAAAATAAGAAAGAAAATAATTTAATTATTTAGCAATTATCACAGACAAAACCACAAAGTGCTCCTCGTGGTTAAAACATGGATAACTACCGATCAAATGTTAGCTAGGAAAGTATAAATAGTTGAAAAACTTAATTTTGTTTCTACGGTTTTAAGCTAAAAACAAAAAGTACCAGAATTTTGTCTGGCTCTATTTAGTTTTATATAAATTCCACTAAAATTTAGGATTATCCTACTGTAAGCATCTTTTACTGGCCCATGCCTAGTTCTAGGGTGGACGAAGTAGCAGAGCTAAAAATTCACTGCAATTTATCCATTTCTCTCTTTTTATAGCAATTTTCCCCAAAAGCCTTGAAAAATGTGTTGCTTTTTCAAATATAATGTGAATTCTGACTGCATTTGATGATTAAAGCCAAAAGATAAAACAAGAAAACCGTTTCAAATTTGTTTATTTTAGATTCACCAGCTTTTTTGAAACTCGTATAAAAGGCTTGATTCTCGTCTCGTCGGCAAAAAAAAAATACTTAAACATGAATGAGTGATTAGAGAATAAAACTTCTTTTTTTGCATTTTACAAGATGCAAAGGAATGTTTGAACTTGAAAAGATGTGGAAGAGTTTCATTAACACAATTCCTTATTTCTCATCATTTAAGAGGTTTTGTGCTTTAAAAAAAACATTATACATATGTAAACATGCGTTTAATACATGAAGTGGTAGAGTTCAAACGGTTTCAGCAATGGAATAAAAATGATTAACTTGGAATGAAAACACTTTTTGAGCAAAACATTTACACGCCCCACATATAACAAAGACACAAACAGATGGTGTCCTTCCAAATAAATAAAGAAATTCCAAGACTGCCAACAACAACACATGAGAAAGAGAAAAAAATACAGAATTCAATCCATCCTGCTGCATCATGTTGAACAAGAGTATTTTCCTGGGGCAACCTGATGATAAGAGACCTTAAGCATAAACACCCTCCCACGCCGTGTTAACTCAAAATGGCTTCCATCAACAACAGCTGCACGAGCACATGACAAGTGCCATCCCATTTACCTACCCCGGGTCCAGATAATGAGGAGCCACAGGCTCCAGCACACACAAGGTCAGCAGTTATTAATACACACACACACAACACCCTGACTGATTCCTTAAAGCAATCTTGCTAGCAATTAGGGTTCTATAAAGCCAGGATATTCAACGACTTAATAACAGACGGAGAATGAAAAAAAAAAAAAAAACCTGCAAATGCTGGCTGAAATTAACCACTGACATTTGTCAGAGTAGGATGTTGGAATTGATTGTGAGCAGGAAGGGAAGCAAGTCCTCATTTCTGACTGGGCTCTCCTTCAGCTGACATTAGTCCCATAAGACCTCCCCTCAGTTTGATGTAACCAAGTAATTACATTGCAAGAAGTGTCTTTTTACACTTTTACATGTTAACACCGTTAAAGAACTATAGCAGACAACTTCAAAACTACTGCAAAATGCAGATTTTGGGACGGTTCCATTTACATTTTCAATTTCAATTCATTCAATTTTTTTGCCATAATCTTGTTTAAAAAAAAGAAAAGAAAAGAAAAGAAAAGTGACTTGAAAATGCATAAATTCCCGTTATATTTTCTCAAATTTTGTTACTTTACAACCATAAACTTAAATGTATTTTATTGATGTTTATGGAACACAATAAACATCAATTATTTAAAAATAAAAAAATAAAAAAATAGGATACGTGACTTGCAAAAATACAACAATAACATTAACCTGTTCTCCCACAATATTTTCAGCATTGCAAAATTCAGCTGATCTGATTTTTGCAGCATCTTATGGCCTTTCCAACATAGCTTTCTGGACTTTCTGAAACACTTAACACTAATGGAAGAAAATAAAGTGTGGAAGTGGGATTCAGTTCTACATTGCTCTCCGAAGGCAATGCATTTAATGCATCTATAAAGCCTGACAACACAGAGGTGAAGAAGAAGAAGGAGAAGGAGAAGAAAGAAATGACTTGGAGGGCAACTGAACTGAGCAGATGAGAATATGGGTGCAAAAAGTGCACAGCGTCTGTTTGGGTCTCTCTGCAGGACAGTACTCACTTGTCCAGAGCAGAACCTTGCGCTTGGTTGCTGGTCAGTCTGGAGAAGACGTTGCGATCATTCCTTGTCCTTAGAGGAGGTGAGGAGGGGGGAGTGTAGACATCAGTGGGCCTGATGAGGAATTAAAGAAATAATAACATCAGTGAAAACAGTTGAGCTAAATTACATTACTCAGTAATGCGGTCTCCATCCGATCTTGAAATGGCGCGTACCTGTACGAACGGTCGTAAGATTTCCTTCTTGTAATGGGGGAAGTGTCATAACCTCGAGACTGCCTGGGGCTGAGATACAACAGAAAAAAACCTGAGCTTCTGGCGAGACATGAAATGGATAAAATATAAGACGCCATTTCAGTCAGTGTGCGTTTTCTAAATCAGGAAGTTAAAAATCAAACCGCAGCTTGAATCCGATGACTTTCAGTTTAAGTCGCCAGTCCAAAAAAAAAAAAAAACTCAAAAATGTGAGATTTTCTTGTCGGTGAACCCAATATACTTAAACACAACCACACCCTGCTGATTACCATCTTCAAAATAGAAACTGTTGTTGGGCAAAGAAGTCTTAAGGTTAACCACTATCAATATAAGAGATGTGTTTGGAAATTAAGTGAGACGGCGCTCAACCGCTGTAAGAAGTTGGTTGCAAGAAAACTGTACTTTCTTCAACATATCAAGATGTGCATGACCATCTGGACATTCTTAGGCTATCATCTTTATGATCATCTGTGATGCAGAGCTAAGAAGCAACATGTGGATGGAGATTTTGAGAACTCAAAGTATGAGTTAAAGTTGGCAGAAAAAGAACAAATGCTGGTGGCGAGTGGTGAAACTGGGAATGACATCTAACTTAACTCTACTCCAGTTGCTCAAAAACCAGTCAGATTTGTTCCCTGACATAATCCGTGTACTGCATACTAGCAAACATCATAGCAACATCGTCAGTAAAGGAAGTTGCAAAGAATTGTGACAGTAAATAGCAAAAACTACAAATAAACATTAGATACCAAGTATGGATCATGAGTTAACCACTCACAAGCAGAAGAATAGAAACAATGTTTTGGAATGCTTGTTTTTTCACATTTTCTTACAGAACTCAGTATTTGCAGCACAAAGATTTACAAACAAGATTTAAAAAATCTGCCACAAAATTCTGGTTGGGGTATCTGAACAAAAAAAGGTCTGTAGTCTTTAAGACGTTCACTCCACCTGAACCCTGAGAGTAATTTCAAACATTCATCTAGTCTGTTCCTGTCACCCCTAAGATTAACAATTCATCATCACAGTTTACTTCTCCATGACTTACAAAGTGTGCCCTCTGACAGGAAGGCTGATTGTACGGGACGCTCGTTCCCTGTGAAAAGGGTCCCGGAGGGGCACGCTCAGTGCCAGACTTCCTGGGACGAGACCCAAGCCGTCCTCCTGGATGTCTGTGAGTGACGCCAGGGACTTGGTGATGTGCTGCTGCTTGCTGCTTGATGAGGGATCCAGGATGGGGCCGAGGTACTCCGCCGACACCGCCTTCATCTGGGCCGAGAGGCGAGGCTCCATCTGGGTGAGTCAAGTGAAGCCGTTGTGTTACAAAGAACCAGAAAAAGCCAGGGTGGACTGAGAAAGGAGGGCAGTGGGATGACGAAATATCAAAAGATATAATACAATAATGAACGCCAAGAATGATTCCAGTGCATGTTTTGGTGAGGAAATGAGTGAAGACAAGGAAGCATAAGCTGCTTAGCAAACAAATATTAATGTTGAATAAAAACAAGAGACACCAAAGTCTAAAAAGGACCAACATAGAAGATCTGCGTCAACTCTAATGGTTTTCTGCCATCGAGGTTTAAGTGTTTGCTTCTACTGCCTCCCTGTGGTGACAAGCAGTGGAAGCAGACAGACAAAAACCTCGAGCACCAACACAAAGTGATATTGTTCTTCTATATAAAGATTTTTTTTACCTTTATTTTGAAGTCATCCTGGCTGTTGGATTCCTTCATCTGTGACACACTAAAAGAATCACAGAAAGGTGAGACAATATAAGCAGATGTTGCATAACTTTTACAGATGATTTAATGCATTTTTCCATATTAAGACAAAAACAATCAATACCAGAAAATGTGAGCAGTGTGCTTTCAGATTTTTAGATGACGAGGAAGTAAGATGGAGATGCTGACCACTCACCTGCTGTCAGAGGCTTGGCTGAACTCAGAGGGCTCCTCGTCCGTGCTGGCGTAACCATTTTCTGAAAACAAACAAAGCACAAAACCCAAAAGCTCACAGTAAGGATTTATAACCTAAACGTGCATTAAACATCTTTATCTCTACCCTATCTGCTGAGTTCCTTGGTCGTCATGATGCCGTTTGTTAACTCTGAGGCATTCATAGAACAGCTGGATTTATTATTCAATTAGACTACACACAGGAGAAGTCTTCAATAATGAAGTGCCTGAAGGTGGTTGCATTGGATTTTATTTAGGTTCATCAGAGCAAAGTCATCTAAATACAAATGCATGTTAGAGATATTTTTTACATTTTTATTTCCGTAAAATGTATGTATGGTAAAATGTATGGTTTGAGTTGCCTTGTTAATTTTGATAAAACATCAAAATTCGATGTAGAGACGTAGCAAAATGTTAAGAATTCATCTTAAGCTTTAGGCCACTAATGCATTTTTTAATTTGTGGTTTGTCTACATTAAACAATTTTGGGGTGAAAGGCGGTGCGGGGTTTGACCGATGGTGATTTTTTTTTAGACACATTCCTGAGCTTCACAACCAAAGTTTCAAGAGAAGGATGGATCAGCGAGTAAATCCAAATATTTAGTGGTTGGCGATCTAAACTAAACATTTTGAACACAACAAATCTTAGAGTAACGCCTTAACTGTTCCTAAAATGATAAGGAGGATAAATAAAGCAATCCAAACTCAATAAAAAAAATATGTGACTTTTCCCTCATTTTATTCAGTTTATTTTTCTTCTTGCATTCAAAAGCAATAAATAAATAAATAAATAAAATCCTCTCACCTTGCTGGACGTTGTGGATGAGAGCCTGGAGCTCAGGGATGCACTCTGCCTTTTCTCGCAGCGCGTCGAGGATCATGTGATTGTGAGACGAGCCGATCACATCGGTCTGCCTCAGCTGACCCTCGAGCAGTCGGATCTGCGCCTCCCTCTGAGCCACCTGCAAGCTCTACACACAATCACACAAGCAGAGAGAGAGAAGATGTAAATTTGATTTAACAACTTTCATTTGAATGTTTTAATTGGGGTTAAACTTTTCAAACTTTCTCCAAAGGGTACAGACTGAAATGTAGAACTTTATCATTTGTGTGGAGCCTTTCTTTCTCAGATATGACCAATCATTATAATCAGCAGCTAAAAAACAAAAGCACTGAAGGTTTTAAGGAAGTAAATCAGTGCCAGGGTCATGGAGATTTTGTCCAGCACTTTTCTTGCAGGAGAATATCTGTCTTTCAAAATAATCCTATATAGAAAACTTGGAAATACAACTTTAACCTTAATTATCAATAAAGAATACAACTTTTTATATTTTTCAAACATCCGATAAAACTGAACCATAGCTGAAAATTTAGCAATACAACTGTGTAACATTAACTTTTAATATTCAAGTACGAAACTTTGCTGTAGCACAAAGAGACACCACTAGATGACATGCAAAGTTACAACCGCAACATGCAACACAGGCAACTATAAAAAGGTTTAGGAATCGGTTCACTTGTCTTTGTGCTTCCGCTCTGCTGCATGTTAACTCACCTTATCAATGGACGCCTTCAGGAAGTGATCCAGCAGGTGGCGTGCTTCAGCCAGGGAACAGGAGCTGATCACCACCGAGGTATCCACCGAGTCCAGTTCATCCTGATTAAAAACAATGAAAAATCACATCACAACACAACACAACACAACACACACACGCAGAGATGTGTTTTCATGTAATTATGTTTCTTACCTTGGTCTCCTCTATCTGCACGATGGTGGCCTGGCAGTCAGACAGACTGTCATTGATGTAGTCTATGTTGGCATTCAGCACCTCGATCTCCTCGTTAACTTCCTGAAGGAGGCGGTCCTCGGCCTCTGGCCCCTCGCCGTCGGCCATCAGCACCTCCCTTTTATGCGAGAGAGCTTCCTGCTGCATTGTCAGCTCTTCTCGCTTCTGACTCATCAAAAACACAAACAGTGCAAGTAATTAGAAATTAGTCCTAATTAGCTAAAACAATAAAAGCAGTTTGAGTTTGCTTCACATCCATTTTTCATTTGGCCTGACAAAATACTTAAACACCTCTGTTGGCTTTAGTCTTAAGGTGTTGCTATTTACAGTGACCACAGCAGAGAGCTGCTTTTATTCACACACTTTAACATGTCAGAAGAAGAGGAACAAAGGTCCTCGCAGTGCTTTCAGTTCTTATCTACTGACATGAATGAGTCAAAACAGCTGCCATCACTTTCATTTTCAATCTGATTCCTAATTTCTGACGACAGCTCATCTCATCCGGTGGCATGCAACGAGATAACTCCAAAAAAAGAAAGAGAAAAAAAATAAATCCCCTTTTTCTAGACACATTAAAACTCCTCTCCTTCCCAAACCTTGATAAGGCGATCCATGTCCGCTTCCACGTTGGAGATGGTCATTCTCTGCATGACAATGTCCATGATGCGACGCTCGAGGGTTTGCCACTTTAGACGGGCGGACTTGGAGAAGCTGTTGGCTCTGCCTGCAGGTGCGGTGCTGCCCAGGCCTGCTGGCTTCCTCTGCAGCTTCTTCCTGCTGTTGCAAGGTTATAATGAAGAAAAACACCCCCAAATGATGAAACTGCCTTGTTTCTAAGTAGGCTACGTATTGAATCTCACTGCATTGTCTTCAGTGGCATCAGATCTAAGGGGTCTGAAAACATGAGAACCACACGTTTCGGTGTTTTTATTCATAAAACTGCTGTATTTACGTTTTTAAATAAACTTCAACTTCACAATAGCACTACTTGGCCCAATGCATACACTCTGCATTGTAGCGAGACAGAAAGTGGAAAGGTTGAACAGGGAGGGGAGATGAATGCTGCTGCACTGCATAGATTCAGCCCCATTTATGCAACAAGACAAGACGACTACTTACCTAATCACCCGCGTTCCATCCATGCTCCCCTCGCTCTCCGCCATGTATCCATATGCGTTGTTCTTGTTGTTCCACTGGCGCACCAGCCCACTCACGGTCCTCGCAGTCTCTGCCTCGGAGCCGCTTGCCATTGTGCTGGCCGACAAATCCGCTCCTGAGTCCGTAACTGGAGGCGTCTGGTTCCAGCGGGCGACTCGACCTGCCACACGGTCCGACATGGGCTTGGCCATGCGCCGCAGGGCCGTCACTTCCTGGGTCTTCCTGCGCAGCACCAGCTCCTGCTGCCTCTTTTGAGACTCCAGCGCCCGAATCTGGTACTGAGTAACACAAGCCTCAGCATCATTTAGAGTTCATAGACGGCTTTTTTTTCCTTTTGTTTAAATTGTATTTGTGTTTACTTTTCACACAAGTTCACAAAGTTACTGATCAAGAAGGGATTTAAGACTTAAGATGAAGCGCTAAATAAAAGGATTAGGAGCGAGGCCTACGGCATCACTGTGTACGGTTTCATGCTCCTAAGAAGCAAACAGAACCAAAAGGGGAAGGTAATATTTTTAGAATATGTGCTAATGTGAGGGACAAAATGCAGACTGATAACTACAACCCAGTGAAGCTGATCCACGTCCTCAAGAGAGGACACAAATATACCCGCACACACAATCTTTAAAAGCTTCCTCACCTCCTGTCGCCGCTGCTCCTTCTTAAGCTGAGCAATCTCTCGATTCCTCTTCGCCTCCACCATCCTCCTCCTCTGTTGCTCCTCTTTCATTTGCTTCATCAGCACCACCTGCAAACAGCCGGGAGGGCGGCCAACTCAAATAAATTCCTTTACCCTTACCATTCTGCCAGAATAATTCTTCCCGCCGCCCCCTTACCTTCGCTTTCTTCATCTCGTTGACCTCAGTTTGGAGCTTCTTCAGTTCCCGCTCGTACCTCCCCTGGTTTTTGAGCAGACGTGCGTGCTCCTTCTGCGCCGCCTGCAGCTTCAGCAGATCACGGTTCATTTCTTTGAGGCGCTTCTCGTACTCCTGCCTGATCTTGCTGGCCTTCTCCTCGGTGTAGTTTTCCATGGACACTGCGTAGGCAAGCAACAACGTTGAAGAGGCGCTCCGAAGGGTTATTAATTGAGGATTACCGAGCCGCACTGACTGAGGTTCTGCAGCACGCGGTCTCTCTCCAGCTGCGTGTCTCTGATCTTGTTCTGCAGCAGGATGAGCTTCTCCTCGTACTGCAGCTTTAGCATCAGCAGCCGCCGCTGGCTGTTTTCCAGCTCGTCGATCAGCTTCTGCTTGATCTCGATTTCACAGGTCAGGTCGGCAAGATCTGCCTGGAAGTTGGCTGCAAGTTGGGAGGTTTGAGAAATTATTGGAACTCCAGACTAATTAAGCGCCGGATGCCCAGTTTGAAAACAGCCATCGGTCAAAACAACGAGTCCGAACTGACGTGTTAAATACCGAACTATTAAAATGTCTTCATTGTGTGTGTAAGTGCTAAACGTGGAGTCTGCCGTTACCTTTCTCATCCGAGTCAGAATCTGAATCCACCAGGCTCTCGTCACTGTCAAAATCGTCCTCTTCCTCCCTGCCCTCCTCCTCATCTTCGCCTTCATCCTCCTCACAGCCACTCTCCTCCTGCAGCGGAGACATGATATCCTACGGAGACAAACACTTTGGTTAAGATGTTGTTCTGCCTGCATGGCGACGACATGGCAAAGCACGAAGACCTCACCTCGGTGCAGTTGTCATCTGAATCGATCTCCCCATTCTGTCCATTTTCGCCGCTCCGCCGGTTCTCCCCGATTTCCTGAGTGTGCAGCTTTACTCGTTTCTTGAGGCCTTTCTCCAACTCTGGGCTGCAGGAGGTAGAAAAGTGTTTTTGGGTAACAGCTTTTTATAAAATAAACACATATACAACATCCATCAATTATTTTAGTAATCTATTAATCCATCAATTATTCTGACGATTAATCGGCTAAAAATTTGAGACATTCAACAGATTTTTCATTTAACCACTACGGTCTTTCTTGTACAATATTAGAAATAAATGAAAAGTTGCAAATAAACAAATAACTTAATTGCTTTTTCAAATAAGAAAAACAAACATTTTGTTGTCTAAAATGCAACAACAAGATTAATTTTGGCTAATTTGAACAAGGTGAAGCTAAAATTAGGCCACTTGAGGAGTTTTGGGTGAAACACATTTTCAGACAAATGCATTTTCAATGCAAAATGCCAAATGTATGTACATTTCGTAGAGCTTTGTCTCAATTACTGCTCTGAATATGTTGCTTTTCAGCAAATCACCTTTGCCTTACTTAGTCTGTATATTCCAGTTATCGAATAATCAATCAGTTGACAATTATTTCCGTAATCGATGTATCACGATTAATCGATTAATCGTTTCAGCCCTAATAATATCATTAATGTACTTTGATCACCCTGCGTGATTGCTGATCCTAAAATGCTTGCTTTATGCTCCAGCAACATTTGCAACACTGGCATTTTTCTTTTTTTGCAAGGAGAAAATGAGTCTTCTAATGTAATTGCCATTGTCCATTAAAGTACATCAACTTTTATCCTTCCCATTAGGTTCTTAAGTTTTATTACTTGCTTTATTTTCCCCTTTGCTCCTACTTTTACAGAATTTATCACCAATTCCATCTGCCACCACTTCTATGCAATTAGTCTGCTAGATTCCAACTCATGTCTCTTATGACCCCGTGGCTAACTGTGTGAAACCTTTTAGTGTCCCTGCCAGCATTACAGCCTAGCACTGATAGCACTCCAACTCTCCCAAAGTCCCAGAGTCATAATTGACTTGGATGAATCCCTTAAAGAGAAAGTGAGGCAAGGAGAGCATGTTTGCAGAGAATATTAATCCCTTTCAGCATAAAACAAATTCAGCACAGGTGCATCGCCGCAGGATAAGCAGGAGAAATTGGGAAACTGCTTTACATAAAGTTGAGGTGTTTGAAGACACCGTTTCACATTCAGTTTTAGAAGGGTTCTACTTAAGTTTGGATTTTCCACGTGTTAGTTTCTGTAAGGTCCAGCCTCTTCATCTGGGCTGGTGAGACAAAGTATAAATCCTTCATTTGCCAGTGGCATTACGGAGAATTTTTACCGTTTCAACTTCCCTAAAAAGAGACTTTTCTGTGAAACTCCAGAGAGATTGAGTTCTTTTATCAACATTTGTTCCCCTCCATGGTCCCGGCGGGTTTGCCGTCTCTCAGAATAACCGACGTAGAGCTCAAGATAAAGAGCTCAGCCGTCGTCTCTCCCACCTGATAGCTGAGAGCCTGAGATCCAGTGAGGAAGTGGCTGGCATTTACAATCAAACAAGGAAAATGATGCGTTACTCTGCAGATCTAGAACTGGATAAGAATGAATGTGGAAGAGAGAAGTTCAAACTTTTCCTCTATTTTACCTCTTAGGTCTCTTAGGCTTTTCTTATACGGATTAGTGAAAAT
Organism: Poecilia latipinna; assembly: GCF_001443285.1. Lineage (NCBI taxonomy): Eukaryota > Metazoa > Chordata > Actinopteri > Cyprinodontiformes > Poeciliidae > Poecilia > Poecilia latipinna. Next base: position 245,587 of record NW_015113333.1, read on the forward strand.
CAGAGGAAGTCGGACTAACAGCACAAGCTTAATCAGATTGCTGAGCACCCGCTCGTTATTTTAGACACCATTTTGTTGTTATTAGAAGTAGGTTGTTTTGTTGCCTGTATTGTTAACCATTAAACATGTTTAGATGCTGGTTTAATAAGCAAAATACAGCAGTACAATTAGATTTTATCAGTAACTTGTTTTTTTTAGCTGACATGTGTATATAGGAACTAAAATTAAACTCCAGATCTTTTTTTAATTAATGGTAATCATGCTTCACCACGCTATAGCATAATTTTGAGCTAACTGCAAATCTCCACATCTATTTACAGGAATCTTCAGTCTGTGTAGTTTGGGAAAGGCAAAACAAACTGTAGTCAGTTTGAAATTTTGACTTAAAAGTCTCCGTTCCTTCACCTCAGCCTTCTCTGCCGCCTTTCCTTCTTCTTCAGCCGCTCGATGTCCAACTTGGCGCGCCGCAGAACATCCGTCATTTCAGCCTCCATGGACATGGATATAGGGGAGGAGCCAGGGGGATGGCCGGGGGCGGGGCTTAGACCAGAGGCTGGAAACGAGGAACGAGAGGAGAGCCGGGCCACCTGTCGTCGTAGCGACTCGTTCATGGCCTCGCTCTCAAGGAGTTTGGATCTAGCAGGGCAAGAAGAGCGGGAAGGATTATTGATATTCACGCTCGTACATCTCCTCTCAACTCCGGGGAAGCTTGCAGTTAAGCTCCTACCTGAGTTCTTCAACTTCTCGGATATAGTTCTGTATTAGCGTTCCAATCTCCTCATTGCCTTCGCCTTGCAAGTAGAAATAAAGTCAGCTTTGTTAGATTGTTTTTAACCAGTAAACATATAAAGGAGCTTTGAAAGTGTAAGAGACGGAGCTCAGGTGTAGAGCATCTCTGCATTCACATACTTGACTTGGTGAGCAGAGTGCTGACCTCATTGGCCAGCAGATGCGTCACCCGTGTGTTGAGATGATCGATGGTCTCCTGCATGGCCTTTACTCTCAGGCGCATCGAGTCGTTTTCTCTCTGCAGCATGGCGTTCTCCTGGTACAGGTCGCTGTAGCCTTCAGCCCCATCCTCACCTGCCACACGCTTACCCTGCATGGAAGCAAACGAAAACATGGCAGTGAATAAAAACAAAATCGGTCTTCGGTAGAATAGCAGTCAGAGCTGGAAAAAAAAACAAAAAAAAAAAAACACTGTTGCTCGACATCCCAAACGAACACTGCGCCATTGTTCAGAATGAGTGCAATCGTCTGTGGCTCATCAAGGAGTCATTGTTGGGTTTGGGGGAAAAAAAAAAAAAAAAATCAGTTGTTTATGTCTCAAACAGAGAGCCAGTATCTGGTCACAACTCGCACCGCAGTCTATTACTAGACTACAGTCACATCGCATCCCTTACCACTTAGAGGTCAGCTTGCAGTTTCTTCCCTTTGGTAACCATGGTAACTTCAGGCTAAACAACTGCTTGTCTGTTTCAGTCACACAGGTCAAAGCTGAAGAAAAGTAGCCCCTACCTAAATGCTCTTTGATATTATTATGCATATCATACTTCTACATTTGTGGTCCTTGACTGCATTCAGAACAAATCGTCGCTATGTTACATTGTGACCTCTTGTAGTTTGTAACTTTCTTCATGGAAATGTTGGTATTTTCATATTTCTGTCACCTAAAACAACACACTCTAATATGCTTTAATGGGTCTTTATTTTGTGTCAGACTTATCAGAGTGTGGTGTGAATTTATCTCATTTGTTGAGCTCAGCTGTGTGTAATATAATATAATCTCAGTATAAATCCAGGTTTCTCAGAGAACCTTAGTGGGGGGAAAAATTTTAAGATGGATGGAGAAAAATGTTAAAGCCTGCAAAACAGCTTGACATTGGGGTAAAGGTTCATATTTTAGCAGGACAACAGCCCTGACAATAAAACTAGAGAGACAACAGAACGCAACGGATCAAACTATATTCGTGCATTAGAAGTCAGTCAAAGTCCAGAACCAAGTCAAAAGCAGAGTCTGTGCCAAGAAGTGAAAATTGGTGTTCACAGATGTGCTCCTTCTAATCTGAAAGAGCTTGATCTATTTTTGCAAAGAACAGTCATAAATTTCAATTTATATACAGAAGAGACATCACAGAGCCCGAGCCAAAAGCCTTCCTGCTGTAAATGTAGTGAAATGTGTTTCAATTGACATGGGGAGTTCATTGATGCACACACCACACTTTAGGTCATGATTTGAAAATATGTCAAGTTATGCATCCTTTTATTCCAAATGCTGAGAAGTTCAGTTGATATTAATATTAAATGTGTGGTTTTGTTGTTGTTGTTTTTTTATTAATATGTTACTCAGCTTAACCACAATGTTCTTGTTTCATTTTCTTATTATGTCCAGTTAGTATCCTCACTTTCATTCATCTTGCCACCTCCTTTGCTCTCTTTTTAGTATCAGTCAGACTGACGAGGCGTTATCACGTCTTATTCAACCTGCCACTTTCCATTTCGATCTTCTTCCCACTTCTGCTTAATCCAAAAAGGCTTCTTGTATTTCTCTTTCTACCCATCACCTCCTTCTCCCCCCTCTGGCCCCCAACCTAACGTCCATCACTCACCGCCTTGTACTCCATCAGCTCCATCTGGAGTCGGGCCACCTCCGCACGCAGGGCGTTGATCTGCTGGCTGGTCTTGTCTTGGTTCACCACCACCTTGTTCTTGATGTTTCGGGCACGGTTGGCGTACTTCAGTGTGTTCAGCGTCTCCATGAAGTCCCGGTCCGACGGGCTGACGCAGGCGATCATGACTGTGCGGCTAAAGAGGATGATCAAGCAGCTCAGTTCATTTCATTCATATCTCATAAATGAGAGTCTTTCTTACATTTGAAGACACAGTTTGAGTACCTGTTGCCTCCCAGCGAGTCTTGCAACAGTCGGGTAAGTTTGGAGTCTCTGTACGGGACGTGTCCGGCTTTCTTAGTCTGATCACCTAAAGCGCTGATCACATTTCCAAGAGCCAGCTAACACAGAGAGGAGAAGATCCCAAGCAGCATTTAAACAGAGCAAAATGTTTACACGCACTGATGATCCAATCTTATTTTGTCTCTGACCCACCAGTCCACAGTTAATAGAGATTCCCTCTCGGGCCCTTTCTCCAGTGGCCCCCGTGCGTTTGAGCCTTTCTGAGCCGGCCAGGTCCACGAAGTGAAACTTGGCCATCAGGGTCTCGTACTCCGGCTGGGCGATGGGGGAGGAGTCTACGCCGTTCACTTCGCCATTCTCTTCTCCTCCATTCTGCTCCAAGAGGCAAGCATCTTACTTCAAAACTGGTAACTCTTTCACCAGCTTGCATGCTCCTTACAATTATGTTTTATTCAGTTATATATGAAAACACACTTCATTTATCTATGCTGTTTTTGTCTTCTCAGTCTGCCCAGTCTCATTTAGAGAAACGCTGAAACTGATAAACACCTTGAGCTGGACCTCCTAATTATGCTTTTTTGAAAATGTTTGACTAATTTCTCTTTCATATTTAAGGCTCTCTCTACATCTCTACTCCAAACCTCCAGTCTCACCATTTGCTGCTGCTGAAAGACTCTCATCTGACAGAGATGGATGGTGAAGATGGCATGTGAGCGGGAGCTTTGTGCGTTCATCTGTGTGCTGGCTGTGGTACGGGACAGAGCCCCGAGCTTCAGGCACTGCAGCAGCTGCAAAACACACCAAACATACAGGACATCTGCAGACTTTTCATTTCAAATTGGAAGAGAAAATTGCTAAAGCAGACATAATTTGGAAAAGAAAATCTAATTTTACGCTAATGTTTATCATCATTGCCAAGAGGAATTCAAAACCTTGCACACTTATTTAATCATTTAGAAAAAAAAAATAAAAAAATCGTTATCTGGCCGACTCCCAACTCAAACCCATCTCTGCTCATTTGAATATCTGTCAACCATGTTTTTTTCCCCTCCTGGTGCTTCCTCTCCTAACTTTTTAATCATCCTGCCTCCATCTGTCTTCCTCGCTCCTTCATTGCCACATTCGCTCCCCCTCAACCTGTTTTGCTGTTTTAAGTCTTTTGTCACAAAAGGAAAATCCATTTCTCTTCAAGTGTCTTTAAATAGAACATATTTTTTGGTAAATTAAAGCCCAGGTGAGCTGAAACAAATAAGGCTATCATTCGTCTCTATTCAGCACTCTGGATAATGATTGCGATGCAGACTGGATCAGCAAATCATGACAAGGCCATTCGATTCCTGTGATCGTTCTGCAAAATCACCATCTGCCCTCTTTGTCATTGTGTTTAACAAATATCAGTCAATAAAATAATATCTGAAGTCTTTTCCCCACACAATCACTGACTACTACTGGCACGGTACCATTGTGGAACTGATTTATTTTTTTTTTTTTTTTACTTTTTATTTTCAATTGAAGAATAAAGTCATGATTTTGTACTTTGCAAAGGTGCTGTAGAGTTTCCAAAAATACGTGAAATAATTTACATTTTAGAGTGGAGTGAAAACATATAAAACATAAACTTTAAAAAAAAAAATCATCATTTTGGGGGCGAAACAAGGAACTGGCAGTAAAATAATTATTTCAGCAGCATTGAGGTAGGAAATTAAGAAAAAGGAAGACATTTAATAAAAAAAACTTCTATATGTGTTTAGATGTCAGTCAGCTATTGTCTGATGGATAAACGTGAACGTGATAAGATCATACAAAATTTGGTATAAAAACAAAAGATGGTTTATAACTGAGGAATGAAGGAAAACTGATGCATTTTTACATTAAAAAATTGATAGAATCTCACCCAAAAAAAAAAAGAAAGAAAAAACAAACTTGGTGAACTCTTGCCCAGTTTGCGTAGCTATAAAAAGACCACCCATATGAACAAGGACCCACCTCGTCCTCTGACTGCACCAGTCTGGAAGTGACTCCTGTGGTGTAGATGCTGCCGTTGGCGTCCTCGTGGATCTTGATGTTGGACTTCCTGCTGCGACTCTCTGGATCTCTGGCTCCATCAAACAAGTCCAGGATCTCCTCATTGTACAACTGCGACAAGTCACACAGGCACTCATCATGGTGAGTTATGATATTTACTGTCAGAGTTTCTGCATCTTTTTAAATCACAAAATTCAATTTTTTTTTCTATTACTGCATTACTGATGTGTAGTATGTTACATATCAAAGCGTGATAAAGCAAATTAATGAAAGAATGTCAATTTAACGTAATGTAAAAACTCTAATAGGATTTTTTTCCTAAAAAAGTCTAATATTTTTTCAGACTTATTTTTTTCCACCTGAAAAAATAATAAAAGCACTTTTTCAAACTGCACAGGAACCCCAAATAACACAAAAAAAAAAAAAAAATCTCCAGGAACAACATTCAAAATAATGACCTCTTTCAAACAAGCCAAGTCAAAGGTCACAGAGGGCCACTGAAAGCTCAGTGTGTATGTCAAACACACATACACACACCCATCCGTTTACCATCAACAAGGATAAACTTTTGACCCAAAAGCAAAAAGAAAACACACCAACATCAGAGATCCAGAGGCTAAAAAAGAAAGTAGTAGAAGCTGTTTGTACAAGATTATTATTTTTCTGGTTTTATAAGGATTTCTATTATAACCTGATTATTAAACGAACCACAACACACACGCCCAAACGTGCAGCAGAACCCTCCCTAACATGCCCCTCACATTCGCTCTCCAGAAATCCCCCGAGGAAATGATTAGTAGCCATATATCTAAGCATCCCGCCCTCTCTCTGATTCCTCGCTCTTATCCGTCTTCTGCTCCTCGGTGATGAGGAATAATGTCAGAGGTAATGGCAAACATTAATCAGGTCCCACAAAGCACACATAGACATCACAGCCCATCCGTCTTCAGACTGTCACATCCTGTTTGTGGATGAGAAGGCTGATCCTGTTGCGTCCTTTATGTTCTGGTTGGCGGTAATACGGACCAACAAGCAAATTTATTGATACCATTTGGTTGTATCAATAAACTTTTCAAAATGTTAGATCAAGTCTTTTCGTGTGTCCCACCTCCAAAAACTGGGCGCTGACTTTAAACTCGGGCGGCTGGATGCCGGTCTCCTGGGCTCGATCCCTCCTGCTCTGGATGCCCTCAAACAGCTGGTGAACGGCCCGCGGGATGATGCCCTGCTCCTGCAGGCTCAGACTCACATCAAAACCCGTCCCCATGGTGTAGGTCTTCCCCGAGCCCGTCTGGAAGACATTTCATATAAAGAAATTTTTTTTAAAAAGAGACCATTCTTACCATCCCAAGATTTACAAAGCGTTTCTTATCCATCCTTGAATTAAAACTCTTAAACCAATTAATGTGAAATCAACTGGTCGTCTGTTTTGACAGATTTTCACTTTGACTATGACTGATGGTCTGAACCTCAAAAAACAATCTCACCAATTAGTGAGCTAAACACAACTAAAAACACAATGTGAAAGTTGTTGCTGAATAAACTCGCCGTCTGCAGTGTCAGTGAGATGTTTAAAAATTAAGGCCATTTAAAAGGAAGCCACTTTCTCTCTGGCACAAAGACAGCATTAATTAACAGAATCTCTTAGCACCAACTCAAGTCATGGCTGCAAATGAATAAATGAACAACCCTGTAATCATCACTGTTGAGCTACAGTAGTTTTTTTCTCATTACACCATTTAAACTTATTTTTATTTAAGTTGCCTAGCTTACATTGTTTTTGTTGTTGTTTTTTTAAGATTACATGTAGATTTTACTATTCCGCTTTGCACTAGTAGGGTCTAAACCATGTTTTGTTGCGTAATCTGCAATGATGATTATCAGACTTTGTCGAGAAATGTTTGTAGTTTATTCAGACTGTAAGAAAGAGAACAGCAAGACTTTAAACCAACAACATGGAAGCTGTTCTGTTTCATCCATTTAGGCTTTTAAATCTCATCTGCCAAGGCGCAAGCTGGATTTAAAGATGCTGACAGCATTTTGGAAGTCTTACAGTCAAAGTAAGAAAATCTACAGGGAGTAAAGTGTTTTAGTAATTCAAACCCCACCAGAAGCTAATCCAGGTCCATTTAGTCCGTTTATGCCATCAACTCTGAGATCAGTTTGTCTTCAATGACACCTCATACAAGGAAGGGTAGAAAATAATCTAAAAGTCAATACTACATTTTACAAATTATGAAAAGAATATATATAATTAGTCACAAATTTTTGATCAATGGATCTCTAATCTTTCTACATTGATGAAGTCTCAAGCTGACCTGATATTTTATGGTTCATAGTACGTTGACATGTTTGATGTCACCACAATTGTGACTGACATGCTTTCTGTTGTTAACATACAATGATATGTGAATTTGTGGTAGCTGTGGCCTAAATAACTCAAAATCTACAAAGCCTCGTGGTCGCACCTGTCCATAAGCAAACACGGTTGCGTTGTAGCCCTCCAAGCAGCCCTCGATGAGCTTGTACACACAGGCCTGGTAGATGTGCTGCTGCTCCGAGTCAATATCGAACACAAAGTCGTACGTGAAGGCCTTGTCCTTTCCCAGGAGCACCTGCGGTTCTCCAGGTGTGACCAGCGTGCACACGTGACAGCCCTCGATCTTCTCCTTGGCCATCTGAGGACGAATCCTAAAAGACAGGAAGTCAACGATATGGACATAAAAACCAAGCAAGGAGGAATTTATGACAAGATGCGAAATTTAAATGTGGAAATTTAGTACATAAACTTAACACAAGCAGATAAACTACTGATGAAAATTGAGTCTGAACTGTTTTAAAACATCATGCAGATAAAACACGATCATTTGACAGAGACCGGCTGTAAAATGGAAACTAGGTTAAAAAAAAACATATTTTTCTTTCAAAAAATAAAAAAGTGAAGATGGAGAAGAAGTTATGACATCTTCCCATTGAAAATGTGCACCAAACAGTACACCAAACTAAATCTGAATGCTTTACTCATCTGCATTACTGGAATATGCAAATATCTGCAGAACTTCCTCCGGACATCTTAAGGACACACGTAGGCAGTAAATCGTTGAAAGCATTTGCTGCAGATGAGCGAGGGGTGCATACTGGTATCTGCTGACTTGTGTGAATCTTTTCAGCCATTCATCACTATTGTAGCTACATTTAATTACAAGTGAAGCTGATGCAAAAACAATCGCCTAACAGCCTCTGCTTTCATTCCTGACATGAATTGTTGTATTATCTTCCATAACGGGATCATTTCATTAGGCATCACGTTATATAGCTGCAAAAAAAAAAAAAAAAAAAAAAAAAAGCAGCTCCGGGCACCCCGTCTCTCGCAGCCATGTGGTCAGAATGCATCCCAAGTAGAAAATCCTCTGCTGTGAAATATACGTGTGAACGGCAGCTGTGGGAAACGTCAGGACCAAACTCTGCAGTTTTCTCCTGAAAAATCTGTGGGGATCATGTGGGAAAATGGCTCAAGATGCTTTAGCAGGAATAAGGGGCAGCCCAAACTCACTAGGTTATTTAAAGTGGCATGTCAAAATAATTTATTAAAGTTAAATGAGTAACCAACTGCCTGCTTTTACTGTTAATAAGACTAAATCATAACAGATTAAAAGAAAAGTTTATGGTTTGGGACATTTTAATCAAAATCTTCTAAATTCAGAAACATTAAAACTTTTTTTTTCCATGTACAGTAACTATCAGTCACTATCTCTGCTGACAAATCAAATTGATTGGGTTTTTAATTTTTTATTTAAAAAAAAAAAAAAAGGTATTTTTACTGTTTGCACATTTATGAAACCAGATACCAGAACAGTTTTTTCTGACACTAATCAAGATAAATGGTGTGAGAAAATGAATGAGATCAGACTCTGTGGCACTGTCTGTTCAAGCTGTGGTCTTGTTTCACATGTGTGTGGAGTAAGTCTGCTGGTCAAAATACAGCAATATCTACACTGCATTTCTTAGTCACCGCACTAAATTATACGTTTGGTCAAATTTATATAAATACCAAGAGAAAAGTACATCCCTACAAACGTACAGATTAATTATTCAATGCTTTTCCAGATTTCTTAGCCCAATGTTTAAATGTTTCCAAATCAAAACTCCAAGCTGAAGATATCTTTTACAGCAATCATTTTTAAGAACACATAAGATTTAAAGAACAAGAAATAATTTTAATTATATGTCTCGATTTGCAGCACTCTACCACCGGGGGTTATCGCTGAAATAAATCCAAAAATCTCACTTTAATTAGTGATAATACTCATTGTTTTTAATGTTTTTGTCTTAATACCCTTAGACATAGACATAAACTAACTCTAGAGTTTTAGACATGTCACAACATTTTGGTAACGATGCTCAGCTCCTTAATCTGACCATGTAAAGAAGTTTTTCAGAAGTATGAACAGAACCAGATTGACCAGTTTATTTGCAGGAATGCAAATTTGTACCTTTTAGGGAAAAGGATACAGGGACTATAAATTCAAGTTAGACGTCAGAAATGAACAGGAAAAACAAAGTTATATTTCAATTGGGTAGGAACAGTTTTACATAGTTCCAACACGTGAAATGTAAATGACAGTCTACAGAGAGCAGACTGAAAGAGGAGAGTTGGAGTAAGTTCAGGTAGACCATACAAAAGAAACACTTTCACTTATCAACAAGTGACAAAACTGAGCAGAATATTATCAGTACGTTTAGCTGTACTAGTCACTTAATATCAGACAATGTGGAAGCAATGGGAAAAACCTGCATCTGAGTTTATGTAGAGAGACTCAAGTCAATGTTACAAGTATTGTTGTCAACTCCTCTAATCAGGACGGGTTCCCATCCTGACAGGTAGTTCGCAGAAGTTAATTACTTTCCCAGCTGGAAAATAATCCCTGATAAGATGAGAGTGAAATAAAGCGGTCCCTGGCCAAGAACAGCTTTTAAGTCACTGACAAATGATGTCTGAACATTTGAGTTTAGGATCATTTTCATTTTCTTCACAGAACAAGGGCAGAAAGCCTTACGGGAAAGATAAAGCTGATTTACTGCAGTTAAGACTTCCCACAATTACATGCTTCTGCATCAGTGCTGAGTCACTGAAGAAAAACTATCGGAGAACTTTTACTTTTCCTTAATTTACTTTCCTATTGAAGAGCAGGTCTGCTGGATTGCATCTGGAGCTTTTGGAGAGACGGTAGAGGAGTCAGAAAAAAGGTAAGGAGTTGACATTTACTAAAGCAATATTTTATAAAGTCTTTAAATAAACCTCCTTGTTCAGACAAACGCACTACAATTGCAACACAAAAACATACTATGGTATAAAGCCTGAGAGAGATTCAGAAAAATCCCCAACAGCTGTCGTAGGACGGGACTAAACTACAAAAACATCCACACTGGAACTTCTGTAAATACTATACATAAAGGGAAAAAAAAAAATCAACAGTACTATCTTCAGTTCACACATGGTTCCTCTCATGCATGCATAAAGTACCACACCCTCCACTGACACACACATTTAATCCCTTTACCACAAGTCTTAATGGTGCTGCAGAAACACACACCGGGGCATTTTTTCTGGCTCTCCTTCAGGCATAGAGGCATCTCTGAAGAGAGATTCTTCCAGCAGGGGATTAAACACATTTGAATTGTGCGATTCAGCAACCGCATGAGAGCCCAGGCCAACCTTATTATGAAGACAGAGGCTCAAAGCAGTTAGCAGACAGATGAGTTTCCTTTATTCCTGGATGCGACCTTGACACAGAGGTTAATGGATCTAAAAGTGCTGTTTAAGCCAATTATAAACATAAAGTGGAGATGGCAAAAGAGCAGCGCACTGACTTTATACAATAGAGTTGACCGCTGCAGGATAGAGTGTGTGTGTGTTTGTGTACTGCTGGGGGTGAAGAGGAAGCGAGAAGGTAATACACATGAAACAGCTTAAATTTAGATTTATGCTAAACTGTTCCTGTGGAAGAAATTATACTAAAGAGCATTGGAAAACTGAATAGAGTACATAAAGAATTGCTTCTTGTGTCCCGCTATGCAAACATACTCAAACCACTGCAATTATTTGCATTTGTCACATTACTCAAACCTCAATGTCTTGTATTTGGATTTTATGCAATGCAATAATGCAAATTACTACTTTAGAAGTTGTTGTTTTTTTGTTTTTTTTTTTGCTTATTTTCAGCAGTGTCAGCAAGGCAGGACTCCATGCTGAATAAAGTTTCCACAGAAAATGAGAAAATCGAACAACTGGGGAACAAAAGAAGAAACCGAGTGGTTAATGAGCCAATCTGAAATAGCTTCTTTATCTAGAGAAACAATTTAGTGTTCCCTGGAGTATGGGTGCCTTCCAGGCAAAACAAAAACACAAAAAATGGTCCAAAATTAACTACTATAAGCAAAAACTAATCAACAGTTAATGCCATTGTGAACAAATGACAAAATGCTCACACATACATGGCAATGAGATCCCATCAGATGGCCTATGGGATGAAGAACTAACAGCTTTCAGTAATCAACCAGCACAAGGGCTCAGCTGGATGAGCGTTTAAGACAGCTGCAGCAACAAAAGAATAGATCCATAGCATTGATCTCACATGTGCACAACCATCCAGACTCAGACCACACAATCAATAAAGAACATCTGATGCTAAAATTAGTCCAAGTCACCATGAATACATGCAATAAGATGCAATGATTCCACCTGTTCTCATCTTTTGGGTTCTAACATAAAAAAAAAAAGGTTTAAGTACCTCAGGTGGGCTGCTAATAGATAACTGCTATCTCAACCTCAAGTGCATTGATGTTCAGTGATGCAAAGTAAAGTTACCCAAAACATGAACAAGGCAGCAGGCTTCTTCAAAATACAGTCATGCAGACTCAGCTTTTCTCATCACAATCCTGCTTTTCAAAAGTAATGGGATTTCTAGCCTTACAAGAATACTGAGATTGGAATGTGTCATAAGCTGAAAACAACCGCTGTTTGAAACTTGACATGTCAGCAAGAAGGATGAGGCAAGCCACAAAACATCAGGACCTCACACATCCACAAACACAGCGATTTGGATGGCCTATTGATTCAACAACAAAACAAAATGCCTCATTTCATTTAAAATGCTACATAGTAAAATAATCCCCCTTATATGCTTTTTGGCCAATTAAAAAAAAAAGAGACAATGCTAATTTGGTGATGTGCAAATAATAAAAGGAATTAAAAATATATGTCCAAGTCACCAAAAGCATCAATATTTTTGATGTATTTTTCCATTTAAATAGCAGAAACCCCAGAAACTAAATTGGCTGAATCTATAAGCATAATTTAGAGCTTTAATTACCGATTCATTATAATTCTCGTGGTCTTTAAATTGTGAACTGCAAATCCTAATAAGCTCCCACATCCATTTTTTCACTAATCTTTGCTGTAACACAAGTGCTGACAGAACATCCATTTGGATTCCAGAAAATAGCCCCATCCAAACGACAAGTCTGCTAAACAACTGAGGCTCGGGGATGGGGGTGTGTAACCGCAGAGCCAATAAAAATCAGCCTGTGTGGTGATCACTTCCAATAATAAGTAAGTGCCATTTTCCCCTATGAGTGTGTATGTGTGTGTCTTGGCCATTTTGTGTGTTCATGCTCAATCAACCTCCAAGACCAGGCGAGTGATAGCCACAGTTCATTTCCCTAATGTAAACACTTCAGTAAAGGCGCAGCCCACACACACACGCGCCCACACACACACACAGCGACAGTTAATAGCATTCACTGGAGCTGTGAGTGTTTCAGACCTCTCTTGTCTCTCCTCTGGCACAGAGCCAGAGGAGGAAGCAGCTCTCCATTTATGTCTTTAGCGCGACCCTTTTTTTTGTTGTTTTTAAGAGGATTAACATCTTCTCTTCCTCAATAACTCTTTAAAATAACTCTGACTTCCAGTTTTCTCTCTGCTATTTGTGATATCGACTTCACAATCGCTGCACAGCAAAGTGCCTAATGCTTTGTGCTCTTGTCCGTCGTCACATCGTCTCACGCCGTTTTCTGCTAAGCTTCGGTTTACTGCCAATGAAAACTGAAGCACAAAAGATTGAATAGCAGAGGGAGTTAAAGGGCCTGTTCCACTTTCCTCTTCCTTCTGATAACAAGAGAGCCTCTCCAACACTGTGACTTTAGCTCTCTCTCTCATTTCCTCACCCTCTGGCTGTCTTTCTTTCGAATAATCAAATGCCTCCCCGCTACTGGAAAAAAAAACACATGGAACTCTTTGTGTCTGCTCCACCAACAACTGTTTAAAATACAAACACCCCGTCCATCCACTTTGATCCCGCAGCACATCCAGAAAAGCTGTTGACAGATACCTCTATAGTTTGTTTGCAATCCAGGAAGCTTGAGCTAACAGGCAGACAATAAAACCAGGTGATCTGTCTTCATTGTAAATGCATACGCAGATAAAAGAGGATATTCAGAAAAGACACTTTAGAAACAACCAACTATCTCTACGAAGGCCAGAAGATTAGGATTGATTTTGTGTTTGTTAGTAACAGGTATTTAAAACTTACGATCTAAAGACGTAAGACGTGCTCTTAACATATACATTCTGATAATCTCTCCAAGCAACCAGACCATGTGCACTTTGGAGGTGTGTGTGCCCTTCACAACAACCAGGAGGCCTGTTCCACAGACATAAGACTTTATATTTCTATGCAGAGGGAGGATGATCATGGTACAATGTGCATTGGCAGGGAGATTGTGGACCAGTCCTTTTCAGCTGTAGTGAAAACTATTTGGCTGCAGCCAAAGCAGCATTGGTTCGCAGTTTGCAGGGCAGCTGCAGCTGTTTTGATTCTTGTATTTCACTCATGCCTTACTTGGAGCTGCATTCAATTAAACAGCGATGTTTAAAGAAAATAAACCTTGAATTTTGCTTTAAGCTCAGAGTAAAGTTAATATTGTGACATAATTTTTATGTCACTTGCTTATATAAAACCTTAGACAGAAGTGTTTCTATGTTTTCAATGAAAAGAAAGTTGGCAGTAAGACATATTCATACATATTTCTTGGAGAACAGACTTAAAATCCATTAGCTCCACTTTAAGCCTTGCGTTGCAAAACATGCTTCCATTTCGTACTATCATTATCCTTATTCATATTTTCACTCGGTGCTCAGCATGTAGAACAGAAAGTCTGACACAAAGAAGGGGTTTGTTCTGGAGAGGCAGGTAAAAGAAAGAGTCAATACCTCAGAGATCATTCTTTCAATCCGTGATCTACATGTTCAGCTTGTTGATGTCAAAAATCGGTGCAGGTGGCTGTTGAAGTCAGCCCACCACCGCTATGCCTCTGATCCCCTTAGAACAACTTTGCTTATATTGGGAGCATTTAAAACATTTGGAAAGCTGGGCTGCGGATAAACTTGCAAGCTCAAATGTCTAAAGCATTTATTATCATTCATAGTAATGTAACCTATAACATTTACTGCTGTTTTAATTCTGAGACACCTTCAGGAACGACAGTTCGCTTTTTCACAACCCATTTCTGTTCAGCATGATACAAACTATGCAGAGACATGGAAGCCAGAGTCTAACAATTTTCCTGAGAAGACTTAATGTGCTTTGAGGTGTTCTCCTCTTAATTCCAGGCCTGTCATCACTTGTTTGTGGTAGCCACCATTCCAAGCAGCTTCATGATGGAGCCCTGCTGCTTTGACTCCACCGCAGATCCGCCACACAGTCAGCTGCTTGGGTGTTGTCTCTTCAGAAACACCACAGACTTGGTTCCTAATAAACTCTTGCAGTCATATGCTGCCAAATAATAATGAGGCATGACACAGCCATTTATCAACTTAATATAAAAGGAGAACTCATCAGTGAAAGTGCTTATTGAACAGGTGACACTCAAAGATATGCAAAAGAAAAATCACAATGCACTCAAGGCATGTCAGCTGTAACTGCCTTAAGGAGAATCAATTCAACAAAACTTCAAGAAAATTATGTTGTTTTTTTTTTAGAATTTCCTGCAATGCTGACTTTTTTTTTTTTCTTTTTAATTTTACCAATAACTATATTGGGGGAGACCTCTATGAGCTCCCAACTCTAGCCAACAGCAAAAAAAGTGAACAACATGGAACAACAAAAGAAAAGATGTAGTAAATTTAAATCCAGCAGAAAATTCAAAAATTACAAGGTCAGCCCCACTGATGAGTCAGATAATATCCATTTCAAAAATGCCTCCAAGTACCTGCTGTTGGTTATAGGCACAAAACTGGGAGTTTTTAGATTTGATGCAGCCTGTATGATGGGTTTACTTTCATAATCCAACCCAGTAACAATGACGTAACAATGATCACCTGAAAGAGCCTTCGGGGCCCAGTGTTTTAATTTTGGTTTACTGAGCAGAAAGAAGTTTTTTTTTTTTTTTTTCTGACAGATTACCCAGCATCACAGAGATTACATAAACACATGTCCATCTGGTTGTGTTCAGTTTGCCTGTGCCATACCTCAGAATAGGGCTTTGTCATCAGATCTCAGATAAGGATTACCCCAACTGACTGTGTTTGGATCTCTCCACATAGGGATAAAAAAAAAATGGTGAATTACAAAATATCTGTATTTTCAACCATGCATTTGACTTGCGACAACCGTATCATGAAAAGTATGAAAACTTTCCATGGAAAGATGGCATGAAGCATTGTTAAAACTGAGAATCTCAATTGACAAGAAGAAATAAAGGTGAAAAATAATCATTTAACAAAACTGAAAATGTTCCTAGCTTGTCTGTGTGCTTTCCAAACCTCAGCTGGCTCTTATCTTTCTGCTATATAAGCAGAAAGATTAGAAGAAACCCATGTCCCATGGCAACCAGAAAAAGATAACTTCACGCACATACTGCACTTTCAAAGAAGTTCACCTCTGTGAAGAGTAAAACAGACCTCCTTGAAAATAAATTTTAAAAAATTGACCCCATGAACTTTTTCTCTTTACACTTATCCCTTTCAGTAATTTAGCAAGCAGAGACTGAAAGGTTGACTGGAAACATAAACTTAAGTTGTAAGTGAGTCAGCGCAGACAGCTCCTGGGCTACACGGTTGTGGTGCGATTCTCACATTTGCCTAACAGTCGGGAGTCTTTCTGCATGGAGTTTGTATTTTACCCAGCGTGTCTGTGGGTCATATATGGGTACTCTTCAAGGCTGCAGAGCAATTTAGCTGCAAAATGGGGAATAATCTCCAATAATTGTCCGCTTTTTTTGTGCTAGTGTATCAAATCATTTCAGTATTTTCTTCTCTCGCACAAAAGAATAATAAATGCAACCGCTTTTTCTAGGCTGGGACAATATCTGCGGCAGAGGACATACAAAGTGTAAATGCTACTGACAGAAACAGTGAAAAGGTAAAGGACAGCTTAATATAAGGACTATTTGTTTTATTCATTGTGGAGGAAGGTCTGGATTTCCCTCAAAGCCCTGCAACCCCGCCCCCTTCAGATAAGCTGGAGATTATGGGTGGGCTTTAATGTTCACCACTTTATAGGATCAGTTGGACAAAATGAAGGATTTTGAACATGATTGTTAAAGCTAAAATAAAGAGACAATTACCTGCACATTTGTTGCAGCTGCAGTCAGCTACATGACTGTGTATGGAAAATGATAAAAATCTGACCATTAAAGCAGAAAATATGAGGTGGTGCACCAATTCAACTAGAGCAGAAAAGTTAGCCTGGAGCCACACTCTGAATCCGTTTCCCTGTCCAATAGCGTACAGTTAAGCTCCAATTTATTTACACGCCAGACGGATTTAGATTTAGTGATTTTTTTTTTTTTTTCAACTAAGAAGCTCGTTTCTGACAGGAAATAACGCAGGCATCTCCCAGAACATAAGACACTGCAAAAGAGGTAACAGTAAAAGCAAATGTATTTTTTTTTAAAAGTCAATTTTTAGGAAAAACTGTCTTCTTGAAAATTATTGCTACATTTCTCACTAATCAAATAGATATTTTTCACCCCCTTTTCCATCAGTATTTCAAATGATTTGTTTTCTGTGATGAGCTCCATGTGGCCGAGTCTGGGAGGCCTCCTTGCAATCACCCTAGTCTTTAGCTCCCTCAACACAGATTCTCTATCAGATCTTTGGCTGGGCCACTCCAAAATGTTAATATTACTTCCAGTCAGAAGAAACATGTTGGTCAAAGAACCTAACAGGGTTATGATTAATCCAGAATCTGTCCTGACTCGACATTCTCCTGGCAAAAACCTCAAATGCGTCATGCTTCTCTTGACTTTAAACTGATCCAGATACGACAGCCGCCGCCTGACCAGGTACAGAGAACTAAAATGTGATTGCTAAGGCACTAAATGTCGGTGAAAAGGAATGAAGGGATCTACATTCAACAAAGGCACCTTTGAAGGTGGACACCCTTTGTTCACACAAACTGATACAAAACCTCTAAAAAGGTGTCAAGGTGGAATCAAATAATGCTCTCGCTAAACAATTCACCTCTCTTCTGCATTCATACTGTATCTGCCTCGGCCACAATGAAGAGCCTGAGAGAACGAAAGTAAGGACACAAGAGGATGGCAGCAATGGGGAATTTAAGAAGGTTGCCGCATGTTTGACATGAAAAGCTCAGAAACTCAGGAAATTACCCCGGCCCATTTAGGCTTGGGAGCTTTGGGCATATCGGTGACTCTGGGGTGAAATGAGAGAGGCCCGGTGGAGCGGGAATGGATGGAGGAGAGGCAGACCGATGGCTGTTAAGGTCGAAACAAAATGACTAAGAGGGAAGAATGAGAGCAGAAAGGGGAGAGGAAGCAAAGGATTAGATGGGCAGTGGGTGGTTCAAAGCCCATTTCATCTTTAAACGTCCATACAAAACCTTAAAAAAGGACCCTGAACACATCACCCTCACTGTGAAACATGGTGCCGGTAGCATCATGATGTGGAGAAGCTTTTCTTCAGCATGGACAGAGAATCTGGTAAAAGCTATTTGAAACATGTGCTTTTGCTCATAAAACTGAGCAAAAGCACATGTTTATAAAAATAATTTAAAAGTTAAATCTGTTTCAGTCTATTACATTTGATCCCCATTTCAGTCACTACTCGACTGTGAGAATACTTTGTGGTTCAAGCTAAATGCAAGCAATGTTTGTGATCAAATAATTTAAAGAAAAAACATCAAATACAGCTATTAAAGCTGGTATGATTCAAAGTTGTGTAAGTATTTGGTTCTAAAAAAAAAACAATCTTGTCACTTATTGACCTAATTTTATTAATTTCCAGCCATCTCTGATCTAATCCTCATTAGCACTATGTCAGTATCTGAATAGCTCAATTTGCTTCCATAGCAAATTCAACTTTCACAGTTAATATTCTGAATACAGAAATTGAAGGTCACAACTATTTATCAAAGTGTTAACACCAATTTCCTGCCATCTGACAAAGAGGTCCCGGCACAGTGCAGCTCAAAGTTTCGGATTATTGAGCTACAGTAGGCATTTCTGTGCTGTTGCCCATTTAATCAGGGCTGACATTGATTTCCTGGATCAGCAAACTGCAGTGAATCAGCACATAAAACCATCAGCGGACTCTTTCTCTCCAGTCCACCTTCTCTTCCTCTGTTCGATGCTCCAGCCATCGCAATCAATCGCAGACACCCTTCCCATAATGTCCGAGCTATTCTTTTATTGTAATCAGTTAAGTGTTGTGCATGAGTGAAATAGCTGGACGCTCTCTGCCACTCAGGCTTATGGTAGCGGGACGTTCACTCAAAAATCTGTGTCTCACTTCAGCTTCCAGCGCTTCCTGCTGACCCAATAACAGCAGGGTAACGGGCCACAGGCCAAGTGGTACAGCGCTCACATTCAGAGTTTCTTATGTTGGTTCAGCTTACGCAAAGTGAATGAGTGAAAATCTTCCATTCATTCATTTATAATCAAGGTGGCCCTCAAGCCATTCTGTAAAATGCATTAATCTAATTAAAATAAGGCCGGTTTGGAAGCACTGAATTTGGTTTTTCAATCTGAAGCAACAAGGTAAATTCAAGGACAACTGAAGAGCTGAACAAACATAAAGGCAGCAGTTTTATGGTGGTATACGACTGATTTAGGCAGGCACAACTGAGAGGAAAGTGTTAAAAGCTGTGCAAAAATATTTCTCCGCGTACAAGTTTTTTTTGGACATTTTTTTTTAGTTCAGTTTGATTCGCCACACCCTGACCCGATAACGACCAGGCATCCTGAGTTAAGAAACAGCAGTGCCTTGATACCCACTCATACAATGTGCCACAAATTTACCCAAATCTGCACTATGGAGCTTTAATCCCCAGCTAAGATCCGGCCCCACATACCACCCCTGCCCCACCCACACAGCGGTGGCAGCAAACACCTGGTGGGACAGCACGTCTGAGCTCATCACTCAAACTACAGCACTTCTAAGAACGGTTGTAAACAGCATAAATGAACGACATGGAGAAGCATTGTTGTGATGATGTACTGAAGCGGGTAGGAGGTTCTTAAAGAGACAGAAGCAAAATTACTAATAATTAAATGTAATTTTCATAACACTGAAGGTAATACAGTTATTTGGTTGATATAAAATGCCACTATGTTCCTGAAAAATACATAACACCTGCCCTTTAAAATGATTTAGTCGAAGTCTGGACTTCCAGCAAATCTGCTTGCGATGCTGAAGTATCAGCAGGGGGGCAAAGAATTGGCGACAGGGTGAACTGACCTGGAGCCTCATCAGAACCACATATTTTGGGTTCATAGTTGTGGATGTTGTTACCACCTATTGGCCCCAATAGTGTCCTTATCCAGATGGAGAGTTAGTAGTGCACGGAAAACCAAAAATAAAACCATGAACCTGGAAACATAACACTCCTAATCCCCTTCTTCTATACCGCACCTTCCTTTGTTTAATTATTTTATTCACTCTTAAACACAGAGTATGCAGTCCAGCTTTCATGTGATCCCTCTCTATCAAATGATCCTTGCAGGCTGGCGACCCCGCTGCCAGAGGCAATGATGCCAATCGGTAATCGGCGACGAGAGAGAGCTGGACTCACATACCCTCTGAACATTGGTTTGACTGGATTTGTTAACATCCAGTGTCAAACTCTGGAGAACAAGTGGGCAAACTGGTTTATGGACATTAACATGAACATTTCCCAGTCTGAGCCAGACTTCAGAGAGAGACGTCCTACATTTTCTGGAGCCCATAGAGCCAAGTTAACTTCTCAAGATGTATCAGATAAATAAAAAGATATCTTTATAAATAATAAAACAATTGACCTTCAAAAAGAAAGTGGTTATAAAAATTTTCAGTCGAAATCCACCACCGTGTTTTTTTTTTGTTTGTTTTTTTAACTGTTCGTAATAGTTTATCTTTATATGGACTAAAGCCAATATGTTTGTGTTTACATTGAGAGTAAAAAATCTAAAATATCCTCAACTATTGCAGAAAAGATCTACTAAATTAGGACAGTGCTGTATGGAACAGACCATGTGGGAAGCCTCGCTGTGATAGATTTTGGCAAGAGATTAAAAAAACAAAGCCAACAAAGATTGCCTTGATTGGCTGTCGGAGTAATTAAGGTTCTCATCATGAGATATTTTGGGTTTCTTGGGAGGTTTTTGTCTTTGCTTGAACAGTTTAAATACATTTGCACTGCTCATGCTAAAACTGCAGAAGCACAACAGATACTGTGCCAGTCAGGAAGAAATATTCCCTGTCTATACAAATGCAGTCAAATACAAGCATCCATCAGTCGGTTTCAGCTCATTGTTACCAGACTACATCAGCACGCATCACAAGAACCGATTCTGGGTCAATCCTCACCCCATTTCCTCAGCCAACTCCCCCTTCCTCGTTTCCCCCCCCCCCTTCCTATCCGTCTCATCTGCTCTGTCGGCTGCAACATGGGGGAGGTGGAGGCGTGACAAAGAATCAAATTAGCTTCCTCTCCTACATTTTCATGATAGACAGTGTTGTCAAGGTCAGTAAGTCTGCATCCGAGCTCGATTCTAACAAATTTCAGCCGTCTAAAAAGAAAAAAAAAAAAACTAAAAGGAACTGAAAGCTAAAGGAGAGAAGATATTTTTTGTCATACTCCAGAGTACGAAAAACTGACAGATCAAGCAGAATAAAAAAAATCTAATAATATCTAAGATTTACAACAAGTCATTACTAATATGATACAAAATGGATGTTCACAGCCTGAGGTCATCCATCCAGGGTTTACTGTCCTTAGAATGCATGCAAATCCCGACTTTGCATCCCCAGCTAAAAATTCTCTGATGATGCATTTTAAATTCATTTGGTTAAGCATAGGACAAGGAAGTGTGGCAGTAAAGTTGCAAATTTAAAGCCAAAAAATAAAAAAATAAAAAATAGGGCTTGATGGGTGCAACAGGCGATTTGAATCCTGGACAAGCCAAGAAAACTCCACCAAAGCCATGTGATGAGGTTAGACAAATAAATTGAAAGTACCAAATCCAATATGGGAAAGACTGGGAGCAGATGCCTTTGTTAAACGTACAACAAATACAGTAGAGTGGCAGACTGCTGCCATGAGTCTGCTCGTCTGCCTGGCTCCCTGGAGGGCTGGTTAACATTACCACCCACCCTGCCTCCTACTGTCAGACAGCATTTACTTTGAGTGCTAATGCATTCAGCCAGCCTGTCTCTGTCTATAGGTATGTGAACCTTTATGTCAGATATCTGCAGAAAAACATATGCGGCAAACATATGTAAAAAAATCAATCTAAAATGAGTGCGGCCCAAAAAATGCTTATTAAGGAGATAAATGAAGTAAATATATGCATATATTAATCAAAATTAAAAAATATATTTCTAGCTTCTTTTTGTCTTAAATGGTCTTTTTTTGTTGTTTTGGAAAATATGTTAGAAATTAGCTAAATGGGGTGTTGTGGTGGCGTAGAGGTTAAGCACAACCCACATATGGAGGCCTTAGTCCTCCACGCGGTTTTTGCAGGTTTGATTCCCGTCCTGGCGACCTTTGCCGCCTGTCTTTCCCCTTCTCTACCCGCTTTCCTGTCAATTTACTATCAAATAAAGGTCACCAGAACCAATAAAACCTTTAAAAAATGAAATCAGTAATTGCTAGACTGTTTTGCAGATTTGGTCGAAACCCCTAATCTTGCAACAAAAAATAGCAAAGAGGTAGAATGACAAGCCTCAGCAAACTTTCTGTTTTTCTTCTGCAGCGACAACTTCCACACTGAAGAGTGTTGTCAGCATAATTTCAATCACCAATGCATCAATGATGCAACAAAGTGACAAAGGAGTCACTCTGACTTATAATTATAATAATTTCCACAGGCCCGCGCTGGGCCAGTGGGCCAAAGTCAGTTAAATTCCTCTCTTCTCATTCTTAAACGTGGAGCTTTTCCAGAAGCATTCATCTTTTTCACATTCTGTTTTGTTAAAGAATTAAAGTGCCAAAGAAAAAAGAACAAATCATTTATATGTGCAACTTTTTGAACATGATGACAGAAGAAATTTATTCAGTAGTAGGTAGAAAATAACTGGGTCTGCAATGTCCATCTTGCAAACAAATTTCATGGAGGCTAATCTGAAACTGGAATTAAAACATAGTATGAGTGAAGTGATCACCAGGAAAAAAATCGGCTCTTATGCGTTACGACTGCAAAAATCTGTCCTTTGTTGGAGAGTGATAAGAAAAAGGAAGGGCAGAAGACCTTCTGTTTGCCTCAGACCATGTAGGAGAGACAATAAACATGTAAAAGAAGATGACCTAATCAAATAAAACCAACATGGTGGTGGCATTATCATGCATTTTTTCTAAAAGGAACAGGGAAGTGAGTCAGAACTAATAAGAGGAAAAATGGATCTAAACGATTTACAGAGCTAAATCAAATCAACAATCTAAGACTTAAAAATTGCTATTCAAGCACAAAGCATGAAATAAGCTTACACTATTTTACCATCATCAATAAATGGACAAAACTGTTAGTTTCTAGTTGTGTGAAGCTGGTGGAGATGTATCAAAAATGAAATGTGGTATTTAGAACTAAGTACCACATTAAAGGCATTAATCTTATACTTTTTCAAACACCTGCACTCTTTAACTACTTAAGGTAATATTTTAAAGATATTAATTTCCTGCTGACTCCCGTTTTTCTTTCAAAGACGTGGCACAAAAACACGTAAAAAGACAAATGACACCAGCTGTGATTAAGCTACTTAATGGTGGAGGTGATCATGGGCCAGCTGGTCACTACACACACACACACACACACACACACACACACATGCACGCACACACTCACAGGGAATTAATATCGACCTAACAGAGTCCAACAAAAAGTGCACTGTGTCTATATGAAGAAGAAATAATGCTCTGGTTATAAACTTACAGAAAGTAAAAGCAGAACACAATGAGATATTTTATTTCAAAAAGGGTTGCTGGCATTAAAACAGGGAAGTAGATAAATACTTCATAGTCTAGACACACCTGAGGGCTCCCGTCCCGCTGCCTCTACTTCTCTCTCCGGGAAAATAGCAAACACGTGCAGCTGCACTCGAATTATTCATACGCGCACACATGGGCACTTCATATTAGCTTGCTACAATAACCCTTTTGACAAAGGACAAGACACTTGCTCTTTTTCTCCCCCCTCACTTCACCCACCCTCTGTCCACCATCCTCCTCAGCATCTCCGACTCATTCTTCCTTGTGCTTGCCTGGCTAAAAACCAAGGACGCGTTATTCTCCTTTTAAACATAGCAGGAGCAGTTTATGAAAATAAGTCAACAAAAGGAATGCACTCCAAGCGCATCTCTTCTCTACACATTTTAAAAATTATAGCCTGAACCTCATCCCTCTTTTACTAGTCTCTGTATGTGTGTGCAAGCTCAGCAGAGCGCACAAAGACCTGCAGTGACATCAGACTCATTCACACTGTGTCCTCTGTCTACACTCACCCAAGAGGTGCTCTGTTTAAAGAGCTACAGATGAGCCCCTTCCCCCCCTCAACACACACACACACACACACACACACACGCACAGAGCCCCTTGTGATCTCCAAATGACCACAACAATGTCAACACACACATGATTTATCAAAATATGCAAGCTTCAAAGGACACTAAAAGACAAGCATTTATTGTTTCCCGCAAACACGACAACACAAGGACGTCCATTATTATTTGCTTTGGCCACACAAGCAGCAGAAAAGGGTTTCCTTGAGCCCAAGCTGCATACATAATGATAAACATGACTATTTAGAGAGCCAGTGACATATGATGATAACAGTAAAATATTAACGCTGAAAGAGACTGAAGCACCATTCATTCCTTTCTAAATTCAAATGAGTGCATTCAAATAAATACAAATCCGAGTGATTGTGTCTGTGTTTAAATGTTCAGGTTCTAAATAAGAGGGGCTCAGCAAAAAAATTTATTATTTTCGTTACAGTTTCACACGTTATTTTCCCAGACTGTGTAAACAAGGCATGCACAAGAGGAGTTTTAAAATAAAATGAAGTAGCTCGCGAGTCGCACTCGGAATGCATACTGCCCAGTTTCAGTCCAGTGAAGGACCGAGGCTCGTTCTCCAGTTTGTTTCACCTCAAGAGTCACATACTGAATCGTGTCAACAACGGCAATGGCTCACAAAGCAGGAAGCGAACAGGAAGTGTGGATAGTTCAGCAACGGCCTTACAGGAAGTCATTCTGCAACAGCAGCACACCATTTGGGAGTACCCATGCACTGAATCAGGAGAAGTTCATCAAAAGATTGCTGACGCAACTTAAACATTTGGAGCAAAAGCATGCAAAAGTTGACTGTTTCCAATACACACATGTGTTCTAGCTCCCTTATAATATTCACCGACAAATCCAAATGACATAAAAAAAAAAAAAACACTCACTGCAAATTTAATTGTATTCTATGGTCAGGAAATCTAAAATCTTAAAAGGTTGAATATAAATACATCTTTCCACCGTTTGCAATATTACTTTAGACATGCTGTTCTGACACAAAAATGTCTTATGAGTCATCCTTCTCTAAAACTAAGTCCTCACTAAATGTTATAGCACACCTGCAGATTGCTCTAAGCACCTTTACCGATATCTTGGCAAACTGAACTTTTTCAAAGGGGAATTTGTTTAACAGTTTCCTGGTCGTTAAAGAGAAACAGGAAAAAATGATAGAGTGAGCACAGTTACTTTCCCTAAAGACCTAGATCTAGTTTAAGTAGCTGAGTTTCATGAGCCTGGTGAACAGCATACCGTAAAGCAATATTTTTGATTAGTGGCTTTTCAAGACAAAATGACATGACCCTGTGAGGAAATTAGCAGTAAACAGACTTAAAGAGTTTACTTGTCATGACGAGGTGTCCTTAAAATTACATTTTGACACCAATGCTGCAAGTAAAAGGATGATTATGTGGGGGAAAATGTGACTTTCAGCTGCTTCCATTTACTGACACACAGCACTTAAAAAAACCACTACAACGGTTGGGAGAAAAGGAAGTACTGCCCAAGCACATGAGTGAACCGACACCAGTCAGAACAGAAATTAGAACATCTACCTGAAAATGCTCACAAATTTGAGCTGGATGGTATGAAACTATAAAGTTTGATGCGACACACTTATTGCGATTCCTTCTCAACAACTGGTTGCCTTGTGATAAGTTCAAACCTTTTTTTTAAATACATTTACATCCATGTATACAATTTGAAAAAGTAATTATTTATGCTCTTAAAAGCCCAAAGAACAAAAAACAATAAAAATGCAGCTTGATAACCGCATTGTAACCTTTAACACCCGTCTCCCCAGGTTTAGCGATACAAAGAGGACCTTCACTAAAAATCAGTGACCATGAGTGCCCCAATACATGGATGTTTATGAAATCCTGTTTTGAAGCTCACTTTATCTTCGCACTCATTCTCTGTTTCTTTCTGCAATCACATAAGAATACCAAATAATAATCTGCAATACAAGAGAAAAAAGAAAAAAAAAGAAAAGCACATGACCACCAGTGGGTAAGGAGGAAGTGATGCACAGCTGTGGATGGTACACTTGGGCGTGTGCTCAGCTACATTTCCTGCTCCTCTTCCCTCCATGGAGTTCAAATATCAGTGATCAACTGTTTCAGCAGCGACTCCCGTCAAACTACGCTTTTACTTTTGTCACTTGGTGTCAAGCCAGTTGCAAGGTGGGGAGCGCGGGGAACTATCAAGGCCGTAAGTGTACGAATGCTTTGATGAGGAGATTAAACTGCAGCAGCCAAACCCTATGACCAGTAACTCCAGCAAGGCAAGCCTGGTATCCTTGACTTTTTCCCACCAAAACCCTGCCTTTCAGAAGTGATCCCCATGGGAGGCAAGTAACCCAGACAGTGCATGTGTGGCAAACTATTAACACACACAGGAAACAGGCGAGACTGATAGCCTACACAGGACAAATGTCCAACACCACCTTTTCTGTTGTCCCATTAAAAGCCTTTGTGTATCAGCTGTGAGAGGGGTCACTTCCGCAGTTGTATTCTGCTGCTCTTGTTTTGTTTCGCAGGCACCGGAGCAGTAATGGATTTATGAGAGCCTTCTCTGTCTGAATGGTTCCAGACTGATTGATCATCACCTCATCAGCTGAGCTCCCCTCCTGCCTTTAGCTAAAAACGCTCTGCGTCATAAACGCTTGTCATCCATCTGTAGGCTAATAAGGAACACTGAATATTTTATGCTCCGTTTTGCAGTTTTCCTTTTTATTTCGCCTCATTACAGTCATCCCCGTCGCACCCCCCCCCTCCCCCCGAAAACCACAATGGCGGGAAGCACACAGAGGTTCACTATTTGGTAATTCCTTGAGCAATGGCTGCAAATTGAACCAGCAGGACAGCCTTAAGGAGGAAGTGTGTTAAGGTGAGAACATCTCGGAGAGGCCACGAGTTCAAACGCCGCATTAAACAGATTTGTCTTTGTGTCTGTTTACAAGGAGTGCCATAGGCTGACAGAGCAGTTCTGCAGGAGACGACTCACTCGCTGGTCTAATTGGAGGAATGGTGGGCTAGATCAATATGCAGGAGGAATTTCACACGGAGTTCATAACTCTCAAGTCAGGTTCCACCCCGCATCCACACAGATGAATTATTGGCTTTCATAGCGGTGCACAAAACCACTCGGGGTCAGTTCTAATGCAAACCTTTCAAAGCACTCAACATAAAGTGATACTCTGTGTGTGTGTGTGAATAAAACCTTGTGTTTGCAAATTAATCTCTTTACCCTTTCAGGCCCTGTGCTTCAGAGTGAGGTAGTTTAGGAAAAGACTGCAGGCCCATAAAGATGCAAAGTTCACCAAGCGGAGGAGTCACATTTAGACTTGGGCCAATATGAGATTCCCCACAGCATGATGACCTGAAATAAAACTGCCATGGTTTTAATAGCATGGTATTTACACAAAGTTTTAAAACAAAAAATATACAACATGAACTTATAATGTCCACCATTTTTCCTACACAGAACCCCTCTAAGATTAACAGCTTCACATTAGCTGATTAATTAGTCAGGATATCTGCTCAGGTAGCCAACCTGTAGCTGCTAGAATTGGCGCGCCTTATGAAACTTGCCTACTATAATTTTAAAACAGCTACTTCACTAAAAGAAAAAGTGAAGGGTGGCACTTCTTTAGGTTTCATACCATGGCTGTGTTTCTTTCAGTAATAACTATTTCGACACAATTTTTTTTTGTGCGAGTGATGGAAAAGTGCAGCCGCCTTTTTTCAGCCAGCTAACCAGCAGTAGGTAGCCACAAGTGGGAGTGAGGGAACAGTTTTGTGTCAAAAACAAACAACTTCAAACCAACGGAAAGATGCAACTAAAGATTTAGGGATTTTGAAACTGTTCGTTTAAACCTTGGTGCACCAATAGTTAGCTTATGCATACAGTGTATATCTCTATTAATTAAAATATAATTGAGAAGGTAATTTACTTCAATTATTCAACACAAAGTGACACATTTCAAAAGTTTATTTCTGTTGATTTGTAACCTATATCATGGATACGTCTCTGTCTGGGTTTTCTGGGGCCCGTTTAAATAGAACCGCTTTTGAGTGAAACCATAACATTTGATGTTTGTTTATACGTCTCCAGCAATCGCAGTCTCTGACATCAACGCTTGTTGAAACCATCCAAAAGTACAGGCAGTTTTCCATACAGCGGTCTTGTGCAAACGTAACCCATGAAACTGCTATAATTATCAAAATTAACCTGAGATATTTCACTCCGTACATGGAGTATATAACCAAAAAGGGTTCACCTCTTCATAGGATATATTTTTAAAAAGTAACTGTTCCATTAGGTGCGTGGGGTCGAGCCCAACTTGACAGCACTGCAGATGCAGTGTGAATAATCCGTCCCTCAGGCAGTCAGGTCTGAATGCAGGATTGTAGGCCATGTCACTGGATACAGGGACATTGTTTAGGGAAAGCAGAGCAGACACTGAGGAAGCGGGCGCTGGCAACTTCAGTCGCAGTGCTCCTTAAGCCTCACGAAGACCTGACTGACCCCCGAATGCATGCTTGCACATCAGCACGCAAACTTAAAAGCAAAACGGTGAAACTAGTGAGCCTACGGGCAACACAACATGGGAGCAATTAAACAGCAGCCCCCTCTTATCGGCAGGCGACTTTCTCTGGGAAGAAAAAGAAGCTCGGGAGGTTGTTAAGCGGATATGGGGGGAAAATGCGGCAGGAAGTTATCCTTTTACGTGTGTTTATTTGCCTGTTTCCCATTTCCTGTTAAATACGCAGACACTTTGTGTGCCACTCACTGGGTGTATAAATACATGATCACACATGATGAAAAGCTTGAAAACGAAACCAGTCGTGTAATTTGAAAAAAGTCTTGAGGAGAACATTAATTAAACAGATTTAACGGTTTGCTGCGGTTTCTGCAGCGCTCTGAATTGATTTGGTCTTGTCTTTAGCTTGCAAAGGTCTTAAATACAGATCTGCATCAACTCTGATCGATCCATCCCTTGTTCGATAAGACCTGTTGTGAAGCAGCCACTGGTGGTTTATACAGTTTCTCTTTGGAGTCTTTTTAAGCACAATCTACTCTACTTCCTGTTGCAGCTGGCGGTGTGAACACGCTGAAAGAGAGACACTTAGCGGCTGAAACATACCCCTGGGGAATGGGAGCCATTTGTTTTAAGTCTCAGCTGTAACAAGCAATCCTACGGAATCACAGTCATCTCCCATTCTCAAGTTTAATCCGTGAACCTCAAATGGGGTCCTTGATGACGATCTGTTAAAATTCACAATTTATGGCTGACCTCCTCCAAGTGGCACGAGGAAACTCTGGGAACATGGCAAACAGTAAGAGCCGCCAATGTCCAATGAGGCATGATTCAGTTGGGTCACTTATTCATCGCATTACTATGAAAAGCTGAATCAAACCATTAGCTGACCTGGAAGGGCAATAGTCATTTGAATCAGCTTTGTTTGACAGGCCCTTATGCTAGGATGTCCCCTATAAGGAGCCAAAGTCATCCACATCTGATCAAACTATCAAACGAGGAAGGTGTCCTTGGCCAATGGATGAGGCATATCAAAGAAGGGAGTCCAAAAGTGAATTATAAAACATACACTCTAATAACATCTGCAGACCCTTGACAACCACCACGGTCCATGCAGTGTCTGAAGCCTCCAGCCATCTGTATATTGGATTCCTTCTGGTTGGTGTCAAAGTATCAATAAGCAGCAGAAATGCACCTAAGAGTGTCTCATGCTCTCCCCAAATGAAGGAAAGAAGAATTCTGGGTAAGCCTTGAAGCTTATTGATTGCTTCCTCTGAGCATGCACTGATTGGTGGTAACTACTCGGATACATTGGGGGGTGGGGGGGCAAAGGGACAATTCAGAGTATCGTGATGGACAAGACTTTGAATCGTGTAACACCACTGGCTTGATCAAATCAAGGACATTGGTGCCTAATGGACACACACTTATAGGACACACACCAAGAAAATGCAGGAATGATGTAGCGAGTTTTCACTCAAGAAAGCAAAGCTAATATTACAAAGTTTTAAAAGTTCTAAGATAAAAAAGATGTGTGGGGATATGTCACATTACTGCTTCACTTATGCATGATTGTTTTTTTTTTGTTGTTGTTGTTGTTGTTTTGCTTGCTTTATTTTAGAGCATGACTTCGAAATACACACAAAGCCAGAATTAGGTCCTGCCTGCCAATTTCAGATGCTTCAATCCTAAAAGCGCTAAAACATAAAAGCACATTTGTACAAGCATCTTTGAATTTGCAGTTATTTTTAGCACATAGCTAAACATCTATTTTTCCCCATGCAAATCCAGGGGAGCTTTGAGTGGAGCTTTTGTACATGCTTTTTCCAACACTGAGGGATGCGATACAGGTCCAGGAATGGGGGGGCATTTCTTTGTGCTTATGTCAGGAACAATAAGAAAGTGAAGGCCACTGCTTTGTTAGACACTTTGCCATGCACATGTTCAGAGCTGACTAGATGCAAGGTGGCAATGCAGGGAGAGGTCTGTTGAGATGATTAAACTAATACCGGCGTGAATAGAAACCCCCATTGTCCTCCCCATCCCTGCACCTGGCTGCAGCTGTCCTTTCTTGTCACCTCACCCAGCCTTAAAACCTGAATGCAACATTCAGCTTCCACTGTAAGCAGACCGGTGATGAAAGGAAACTCCCAGCCCTGCATCATGAAATCAGCCATACAAAGATCGCATGGCACAGACACGTTTTCCCTCATCAATAAAGTGAGGAGCACCACCCATATGTTGCAAAACAACATGCGGGTGTGTGGGTGATCAAGCACCGAGCTGTGACATCCAGGCGCGTTTTGTGATGAAAATGATACCAAAGGATGCGTCTGATCTGACTGACCCGCCTGCGGGTACAGACACAATGTGGTCTGCCAAAGTCGGCAGATTTCCAGCAGCGGACAGACGTCGGAGGCTTACCTCAACGCAACCTTCACACAGCAATCGCTCTGGCTCGCCATGGTCGCTCTCAAGGTTGTCGTGGACAGTTCCGGCCGTGCTGTGTTTTTCAGCGTGGGTAGCGTCCTGCTGCTTACAGCTCGGCTCTCTCAGGTCACCGGGAGCAGCCGTCAAGACCTGCCAGCGGCGGCTCGGTGCCTCCTCACCGCGACCCCTCTTGTCGTCTTCCTCTCCTCAGCTGAGGCGGTCATTTCTATCTGTCTGCTGTTTGTCACATCACCCAGTTCGAGCCGCTCTTCTCTTCTGCGTCTGCCTCTCTCTTTCCGTGGTCTGTCTCAGTCGCTACATCCTGTTTAAACTGCCTGTAAGCGAAGCATATGTGCACTTCTCTGCAACCACAGCGCTTCTCTCTGGGCGATCAAGCTGAATGAGCGCTCACACAGTGCACGAGGGGTGGGGTTGGGGGGGGGGGGTTGCCGCGTTCACGGGCCGTCGGAAATGTAGAGTCGTCGCTCCCAAATCATTCCATTCAAATACTTATATTTGGTTTCACTTGAACATGGTTTTAAAATACATAAATCGAATACGGTGAGCTAATGGCCATCTTTCATCAGCCGGATTGTTTTATGAAGACACTATAAGCTGCTTAGCTGCACTACGTGTCCCGTTATAAAACTAATGCAAAACATATGTGGTTATACCCCCTCTGCCAGGACAAGTCCAGGGCTCTTTGGGGCCCTAAAAAGCAACCTCAGTCACCACACATTATAGTTGTGTTCATCCATTTATTCGTTATGCACCAAATCTTTACTGCAGCACTTTGTTTATACTTACGTTAAATAGGTTTTACTAGGTAGAAAAGGTGGAACATAATACCCAGTATGCTAACATAGTCAATGGCAAAAAAGGTTACTCAGAAAGCCTGGTTATCCTAATATATATAAAACCACTTGCTCACTGTTAGTTCTGACATGATTAGCAGTTCAGCTTTTGTTTGGGTTTTTGTGCCTCGGACAAACTCTAAGCTCTGCAGCAAACTGCAGAACAAAGAAATCTATCACAAATAAAAATTCATTCTGATTTTATTACGATTAAAAGAAATGAAAAATAATGCAAATACTGCAGTTGGCCAACATAAAGTACATAAAAATGTTCTCATACTTTTATCTTGCTAATCTATTAGGTTTGATGCACTGTTTTTTAGCTGGTTTAGTAAAATTTAAAGTACTTCTAGCAAAGTTAAATGAAGTTAAGTATATATTGTATATGTATTTATATCCTACCATAGTCATGAAAGTAATCCAGTAAATATCAATCAATCAATCAAGGGAACACGAAGGAATTTACTCCAGATAAAAGTTAAACAAGCAAACAATAACATATACATAATTAAACATAACATATGGGTATCAAATTAAAAGAACAATAAAACTAAAGCTTTGTTTAATTTTAATAAGGTTAAATTGGAAATAAATAATCTAAATCACTACAGGTCATCTGAAAACTAAAGCAAAAAGAAAAACTACTAAGATTTATACTGCCCTCATGAACTTTTGCAATTTATACATTGCGTTGTCCTAACAACGCAACGTTGTTATACTACTACTGCTAGCAGTAGTATAGGAAGTACTACTTCCTATAGCAGCATTAAATAATACAAAAGTCAGTGAAAGCAGCATAATTGCGTTTGATTGATATGACATAAAGCCACAGGCTTTATTAGTCCCGCCTTCTTTTAAAAGTACACACCTATCCGCAGGCGGCAATCACGTGTTGGTCCCGCCCACCAAACACACCCACTGTCTGCTGTAAAGATCAGCGGGCCTTTCTGAACCCTCTCTGCTGCAGCGGCGACATCTGAAGCCCATGAACCTGCAATAAAATGATCGTGATGGTGAGGAGGGGCTATCGGTGTGAGCACCTTGGGGTCAAAGGCCAAAACTTGTAAAAGCCCATTATGTGCAAGCTGAACGGAAAGCCTGGCTGGGTGCATTTAAGGGAAGTCGCACGAAACACTCTTCCTTCTCCTGACTAACATTTATTCAAAAGGGGAAATTGGAGCATTTTCTCTTTGTTGCGTCAAACAATTTCATAATGTGAATTTTTTCAGCGGTTTTTTTAACATTCTGATCTGTTGTATGTTCCCCTCTTACTAAATTGAATAATGCATGCAAATCGAGCAGGTTGAAGATGGAATTGGGCTCTAAATAGACCGATTACATCTGTGATCACAGCCAACGTCACCAAATCTAGGCCTATATTCCCTTTTAAATCCTCAAAGTTTGACTGTGTGCTGTGATCTTAATGTCCCTATAGACCCAGTTTCCAAATGTGCCAAATCACAGAATGTTTTCCTCAACACGAAAATTAGTAAATTACTAAATAGCAGTAAATGCATTTCGGAATTAGGTCAGTTTTACTAGGGAAGAAGGGGTTAAGACGAATCTGTTTTGTATACTATATATCTTTTTTTATTGACATTTATATGTACTTGTTACAAGAGGAGCTTGCAACAAGTTCATCTGTAGTAAATTTCAATTTCAAAGAATCTTTAAAATATGTGCAGCAGCAGCAGCTTAGGTTGCCAATACCATGAGCCAGCCATGTATGTAAAATTAATGTACAGTACCACACTTCATTACACTGATAGCAATGCTCCAACTTGTGAGGAACTCGTATCTTTTCAATCTTAGTCCTTGGAGTCCATCAAAAGCCTTGATTCCCCAGAGGAAATAATCATAATTCACCAACAGCTTGCAGCGCAATACTTTCTCTGGGCTATTTCACAACATCATGCTGATCCGTGGGCTGAGCAGTGAGGAGTTGGCACCATCGTCTGCTTCCTGATCACAGCAGCAGGCTCACTGGATTCAGAAAATGGGCTGAAAAGTCACTTTTCATGACAAAAATACAGCGTGTGTGAGCGCTAGCATGAACTATAAACGCATTTTGTGTAGCTAAAGAGGAGCTTACAGCGCTTGTGTGTTGGTGTGCCAGGGACCAGGTGGCAATATTAGTGCTGCACAGGCAGCTGTGCTGGATTCCACACAAGATTAGCAACCAGTTATAAGGATAAAACTGCAATCCTGCCAGATCCACAGGGGAACAATTGCAGCCACCACAACTGGAACGACGGCACACAAATCAAAAGGCGTCGCACCTAAACGAACACACATTTATGCACATCATAGACTTTCACACTCTGTGAACCGTTATGTAATTACGCTACCCTGTTTTCTTCAGCGTTCCTCTTCATGCATTTCTGCAGTATGTGATTCATCATGTGAGATCTACCTTAAAAAAAAAAAAATCTTCAGCATTTTGATAACATAAACAGCATATTTCATGTGCGTACAACACGTGGGTTAGAAAACCCTGAAATGGTCTAACTTGGCATCTGTAAGACCAACACATAATCCTGTTATTTACAGATACATACAGTTAAATTACCAGCAACATAATACCATCGGAGGCGCTGAAATAAAGTAATCCCAGTTGCCCTTAGGTTGCATCAGCGAGGTTTAGCGGTTTATTTCTTCGGCTCCGGTTAAATGCTTTGCTTCCTACAGAAACATGAATTCAATGCGAGCAGTCTGCTTTTTGGAGAATATCCACCAGATCCTGCCTTCTGAAAACAAAGATGAGTCATGCGTGTGTTCTGTACTGCAGTTTTTTTGTTTGTTTTAGGGTATTTTTAAACCTTAAATGAATGTATCATTTTTATTATGACACATTTAAGGGTGAAATACATCGGCTTGGTGCAGTTTTCATTAATCCTTTATTGGAGCTAAAGGAGAAAAATCTCATTAAATAGGTTTGTGTAGGCGTTTCAGCTAAAACTGGGATGTTTGACTTCCATTCATTTTTCATTCATTTCTACAGCCTAACCCTTACACTTACCCTGGACATAATCATTACCAATGTATTTCTAGCACTGACCTTAACCAAAACTCTATCGACACCTTAGTCCTAAACCTAACCTCTAACCATTACCAATGCCTTATTATCCCTTAACTTCATTTTCACCATGCCCCTAATTCTAACCCACAGCACAAAAACAGGGGGTCATACTTTGGCCCCCAAAGTTCCCATCAGTCTTGAGAAGGTCAGTGTGAATATACCAGAGAAGGTCCTAAATAGATTACATAAACAAGCACACACACACACACACACACACACACACACACACACAAAGAGAGAGAGAATCTGCAGACAGCACTAGCAAATACGACATCCTTCCCGAGTCTGTCCATTCAGGCAGACGGCCAAGTCATAGTAGGTGTGGAGTTGCCCCGTGTATTTTCAGACGATGGGCTGAACATTGTTTTGCTGAGATGTTCAGGTTTTAACAACTTAACCCTGCTTTAAACTTCCTCACAGCTCAAACTCTGACCAGTTTGGAGTACTGTGGTGTGTATATTTAGATGCATCAGAGTCTGACTTCCTCTTAACAAGTTTGCACTACTCTGTGCTGGTCTATGCATCGTGGGTCTTCAACTCCAATGGTTGGTGTCCTGCAACTTTTAGATGCGTCTCTGGTCCAACGCACCCGAGTCGAATGGCTAAATCACCTTCTGAGTTGGCGGTCAAGTTCTGCAGAGTCCTGCGAATCAGCTCATTATTCGACACAAGTGTGTCGAAGCAGAGACATGTCTGAAAATCTCAGGACACCGGCCCTTGAAGACACCTGGTCTAACC
>NW_015113334.1:0-19659 GCF_001443285.1 Poecilia latipinna
CTTTAAAAAAATAAATATTTGTAGTTTTGTATCTGAAATTGCAGGTTTAATCCAACAGGAACATGTAACGCTGTACGGTACAGTTTTTAAGGAAACCGTAGCAGACATTACACAAAGCCTTTAAGTGCTTAATTTTTCTAACTTTTACTAACAATATCAAACCTCTACATAGTTTGGGATAATTAAGTTAAACTGAAGGTATAGATTTTAAAATGGATCACAAAATACCAGGATCTGAACGACATTAGAAGCATCTTCTCTGTTATATTTTAGCACATTTTAACCTTATTGCATTAAAGTTAGTTTAGTTAAAACTCCAGAGTTTCAGTTCAGTGAAATTCCCAGTTTTTATAGATTAGTTGAACCTCAAATGAATATTTTCCACTGTGAAC
This sequence comes from Poecilia latipinna, assembly GCF_001443285.1. Lineage (NCBI taxonomy): Eukaryota > Metazoa > Chordata > Actinopteri > Cyprinodontiformes > Poeciliidae > Poecilia > Poecilia latipinna. The sequence continues at coordinate 393 of NW_015113334.1, forward strand.
CAGGTTAATATTTTTCCTTCCACCAAACTTTAACCTGAAGCTTTGTTTTAACTGTATAACTTCAGCAGCTTTTTTTGATATATGATGTTGTAAATGATGTGGATTTATCTCTAAATGTGTCGGTTTCCTCCTGCAGCTGACGGAGCTCCACCAGCAGGGGGCAGAGCTGGCGCTGCAGGACGCAGACGGCCGCTCGCTGCTGCATCACGCCGTCCAGACCGGCAGCAAAGACATCGTCAAGTACCTCATCGAAAACGGTGAGACGCTCCAAACGCTGCTGTTGAATCAGAAAACCAGCGGTCATGGTTGGGATTAGAGCTGGGAGATCACCATGGCAACAGAAGCAGAACATTGAACGCTATATTTGCTTCGCATCTCTCCTATTTTAAGCTGTCAGGAAGTCTTGAATGGCAGTTTGGGCTTTAAATCTGCAGCATGGGCAGTTGCCCAGGGCGGTATTTGAAATTTAAAATTTATGATTTTGTCCCCCCCTTTTTTTTCCATTCTCCCTCCAACTTCCTGAGGCCTTCATAGTTGTGTTCAGATAAAAATGAAGCAGAAATGTTTGATAATTTTCCAGTAAAACATCTGCAGGTTTTTCACCTCAGCCTGAATGAAACGATAAAAACATGTTTAACTCGTCTCGTCTTCATCAGTTTCGACTGATCTTCTCTGTTTCATCACTTCATCAAACATCTTTATATCTGAAGAGTTTGTAGCTTCAGTTTCTGAGTTTGTTTTCTTCTCCCGTCAGTTCCTGCCTCCCACCTGGACCTCGCAGAGACGGAGACGTGAGTCCACTTTGTTCTTTTAACCCGGCTGAAGTTTTGTTTTTGTTCTGTCCAAACGAAGCCCAAACGTTCCAGGAAGTGAATCCGTTTCTCCCGGTTGTGTTCCAGAGGAGAGACGGCGCTCCATAAAGCCGCCGCTCTCTGCCAGAGGAGCATCTGTCACTTCCTGGTGGAGGCGGGGGCGTCGCTCATGAAGACAGACCTGCAGGTAAACTCACCTGGAGCACAAAGACAGATTTCCCAAACTACTATGTGATCGAAACATTAATTCATTTATTCTGCTTTAGAACAAGTTTTCAGTTTCTCAGTTTGCAGATAAATTTAGTTTGTTTTTTTAGACTTATGTACGTTTTCATCAGTTTGAAGCCTCACAGTTGCAGTTTTCATCTGTTTTAACAGATAACTAGGTTGGACTACTTTTAAACGGCATATTAGAAAATAAAGTTAATAAAAATCATATCAAAGCAAAATGTGGACATATTGGTGTGTTATTTGTCGCAAACTGTAATTTGCTGAACCCTAAATCTTCGTTTTCTCAAATCTCCATGTCAAAGTTTTTATAAGTAATGATTTTTAGTGATATGAAACAGAGTTTTTGTGTGGATGAAAGGCCAAAACGGATAAAAATATTTTCATATTCCCAGATCTCTGGCTGTGTGTGACTTGGCCCTGAATTCCTATCTGCGTCTGATCATTGTTTAGTGAGCTTTCCTGGAAATGTTTTGGTTCTTTCCAAACTCAAAGTCAGCAGATTAACGGTAAAGATTTAGTTTCTGGTCAGCAGCTGCTTCCTGCTGTATGAAGCCTTTTTTTTTTCCTGCTGGCAGGACGGCGGCCACCAGCCCGATCCGTGCCTCCGCACTTTAAATGGGTCTGCAGCAGTATTTGACCCACTTCTATAAAGTGATTAATGTTGTGTGTCAGTGAGAAACGAAGCTCCGCAGGATTCCCCGGGCTTCATCCTCTACACACAAAAGCCTTGGCTCACCGTCGCCATGGTGAAGCCAGTGGTAACAGGAAACAGCCCATAATCTGAGCTTTCTCTCCTCCGCTACACAAATAAAGAGTTTATGTGTTATTTAGAGTCCAGAGTTGGTCCTGAGCGGGAATTCACCGCAGGAGTTTAGACGGGCTGAGAGGCTTCTCCTCCTCCATTTCTCACACCATCCATCCATCCATCCATCCATCCGTCCGTCCGTTTTGTCCTCAAGCTACTTTTTCAGATGAAAAGATCAGATTTTGTCACGTTATCTTTAACTTTCGAGTTCAGAACGGTTCCCAGCTCCTGGATGTTAGCTTACTGTTACTGCACTTGAATAAATCAGATGATTTAAAGCTTCTCTCTTAATTTATCTTTAATCATTCATCAGTGTTAGGAAGAACACATTTCTGCTGCTAACCTGCCTGTTAGCATAGCTTGTAGCTCAGCCAGTATCCAAACAGCTTTAGTTAGTATGACCATTACCTTAGATTTTGGCTCAACAGTTAATCACCTAATCTTCTAATAAAGTACATTGTTAACTGTTCAGCTAGCAATAGAAGTTAGCCAAGCTTTAACCACAGATATTGGCCTAGGCTAGCTATTGCCTAGCTTTTTATCCAGCTATCTATTAGCACCTGGTTGCAGACGCTTGTAAAGCTCTACCATTCCCCCTGGCAGTTAACACAACCATTAGCGTAGCAGTTAGCTTAGGGGTTTTTACAGCCATTAGCCAACTCATTACTAAACACTACTTGTTAGCCTGCCATTTTGTCTAACAGTCAGCTCATCCATTATTGTTAGCCCGTCTATTAGCATAGCAGTTAGTCGAGCTGTTTGCTTAGCCATTAGCCTAGCCAATACCTAGTAACTTACCCGTTCCTGCCATAGTAGTTAGCCTAACTGTTAGCCCGGGAAGTCCCACATCAGCTCTGCTGTTTGGAGACAGATCTGTTCTTTGTTTCATGGTTTTGACATTAGAAGAGTCTTTATTGTTATTTTGACATTACCTCGGCCCAGAACTGAAGATCATATAATGTTTAAAAAGACCCTTAAAACATCTGGTTATTGTTTCTTTTTAATACTTTTAAATTGTTGAGGTTCCTGGTTTGTATTTTTGTGTGTTTGATTTTTTTTGTTTTTAAGAAATCTTGTGACTTTTTTTTTTTTTTTTTGTGAAGTTTGTATTAAGGTCACTACAAAAAATAAAAAATTGAGTAGTCACACTACAAGAATAAAGTTCTGAATATATTGAAATAATAAATATATGTAAGAAAATAGTCATAATATTTCAACTTTATTCTCATATGATTATTTATATTACCTCAACTTTTAACTTTATTTTTGTACAGCTTTATTCTTGTAATATTATAGCTTTACTCATAATATTATGACTTTATTCTCATTTTATGACTTAATTCTTATAATACTGACTGTTTTCTCGTATTAGTAAGAGTTTATTCTTCTAGTAAGATTATTCTCTCAATACTATGATTTCATTCTCAAGATGTTACTTTATTCTTGTATTTTGACTTTATTCTCATATTATTTCACCTTTATTCTCATAATTTGACTATTCTAGTACCAGTTTATTTTCATAATTTAATTTTTTTTCCTTTTTTTTAGGATGTTCCTAATACTCACATGCAATAGTGTGATTTTTATTGTAATGTTTGTGCTGTAGAGGAAGAAATAAAATAAACTAAAGCCACCCGTTGCTCTCGTCTTTCAGGGCGACACTCCCAAACATCGGGCCGCCAAGGCCGACGACCAGGAACTGGCCAACTACCTGGAGAACTGCCAACATTACCAGATGATCCAGAGAGAGGACCAGGAGACGGCAGTGTGACCCTTTCTCCTCCCGGCTCTGTTGGGTTTTTTTTGTTCTCGTTCTCCACAGAGCTCCGTCTGTCGGAATGTAAACTGAACAGATCCTCTCTGCTGTCGGAGCCAGATGGATTCTTCTTCTTCTTTTTCTTTTTTTTTTGTGCTTTAACTGATGAGAGACGAGGCGTCTTGATGAATCCGGTTGCCTGAAGAAAGCTCTGTCCTGTGGCTGAACTGAGCAACACAAAAGGCTTGTGGACACTAAAACAAACTCAAACTAGTTTTTATTTTCAAGCCACAAGGACGCGCAGAGAGAGCGACGCAGCTGCTGGCCACCAACAGCGACAGCATTCATGTTTCTGCAGCTTTCATATCCAATAAAGCAAAATGTGTCTTCTGTTAAGCTTCTAGTGACCTTTTGGATGTTCGCTGCAAACAAATAAATGTTTGGATATTTAATGTAGACAGCGATGAATTTAAATATTTATGATCAGATTGTAGAGATAAACTCACTTTGCCTGTAATCAGAGTTTTTAATGTTTTACTGTCTGTTACAGAGGAGCGCTTTCGTTTTGATGTCTGTGGACTGTAAATATTCACGAAGCCGTTAGTTTGTTAAAAAGAAGCCGAATCCAGATTCTGCCAAAGCAGCCCGATGATTATAACAAGCTTCTGCATCAGTCAGGAGATTCTTATCACTGTAAGATATTCATGTAAGGATTGTTTGGTTTCATCATTTCTGAGTGACCTGCAATAAAGCATGTCGGCAACAAAATTATTTGGTTTTCATGAAGCAAAACTAATGAATGTTCCCCTATTTCAGCCTAAATGATAAGTAACCAAGATTAAGAAACAAACATCTAAAATTACACAATTCTGAGATTAGTCAAATTGTGAGACTAAAGTCAAAATTCTGAGAAAAAATATAAAAAATTATGAGATTAAAGTGAAAATTCTAATTCAAAATTCTAATTAAAATCAACACATTGGACCCTGAGGAAAAAATTAAAAAATTCTGAGACTGAAATCAGAATTCTGAGGAAAAAAAATCTGAATTTTGAAGTAAAAGTTAAAATTTTGAGAGGAAAAATAGAATTGTGAGCTGAAAGTCAAATTTCTGAGATTAAAATCAAAATTGAGAAAAATTCTCAAAAGAATTTTGAGATTAAAATCAGTAATTGTTTTTAGTTGCCTTAATCCTCTTCTGTGCAAATAAGACAAAACTAACTTTCAAATAACTTTTGATACTAAGATATTTGCAGTGGAAACTAGACAAAAAGAACAACAACAAATTAGTAAGATTATATGTTTTGCTGTGGAGTCAGCTGGATGAAACTGGGATTACAGTGGGTGAAACATCCTGGGCTCTGCAGAGTGGACGATGGGTCCAAACCTGTTTGGGATTTTAAAGGGAATGTTTCAGGAATTCAGTTGGAGGAGGAGACATGAGTAATGACAGGTTTTCCTCCGGGGCTGAATGACCCGGCTGCCTCCTGCTGCGCTTTGCTCCCAGCTGCAGACGGGAACAAAGAGCCGAACGCATGACTGAGCCATCAGGATCCGGGCGAGTCGAGACAGACGCTCTGGAAAACCGGACAAGATCCTTCAGACACAACAGGACTACACAAATGACTCGTTTTGATTGCTCTCAGCTTCAGGAAACCAGTTCCTGCGGTAAAACTGACTGTGTTTTCACAAATTTAATAGAAATATATGAATGAAAAAGTGTTTTCCAGATTCCAGATAATCTCAGAAACAACTTCAGAGACATTTCATGACGCTTCCACCTCCATGCTTCACATGCTGCTAAAATACAAAATCTTACCAAGTGTTTTTGGTCTATATTCTAGTGGTAATGTCTTAATTCAAAACTAACTTGGATGTAAATTCTCAACAAGATATACTGGCTTGTTTCAAGTGAACAATTCCTTTAAATTAAATTTTTCCCATATTATAAGTGAAATAATCAATGGAACTGGTACTTCTTCATCAGGAAGGATGGATGAAGGGACGGACGGACATGTGTGATCTCGGTCTGCTGCCGGTGTCTCCATGGTGAGCAGCCGGATCCCAGAGCCGGTTCCAGATTATCAGTGAACTTAGTTCCGGTTCAGTTCGGTGTGTATCAATCAATCAATCAATCAATCAATCAATCAAATTTTATTTGCATAGCACATTTCAGCAGCAAGGCATTTCGTATCAAGCGGGCGTTCCCGTCAAACAGATTAAATCCGCGCTGTAGTCATCTGCAGCAGGGTTACAGCCTGTGACGTACTCAGCGGCGTGCACGTGCACGAAGTATGTGCGTGTGCGCGCGTGGGTCTGTGGGGTTGTTGAGGAACTGCAGCTGAATCGGAGACAGAAAGCGACGACTCCACAGCTCGACAGGCTGCTCCTCTGAGCTTAACACGTAAGTCTGCAGCTTTTCCATCGGCTCTGGATTCAGGTTGCATTCCGGATTCATCCCCGCATTTATCACTCAGTTCATCATCGGGACATTTTTAATGAAATATCTCTGATTACAGGGAAGAAAAGCTTCATTTTAGAGGAATTTATGAGTTTTTCCTGCTTTAATCGTTGATTCTTTTGTTCGTTCAGATATGTTTCTGATTCCTGATTTGGCTCCAGTTTGATTATGTTTATAAAAATTAAAGGGGAAAAAACAGGCAGAAAAGACAGAACAGAGAGTAAGCGGTGAAAGGAAGGAAAAAACAGAGACAAGAAGTGAAAGAATGGAGATAAAATGGACATGAAGGAAAAAGAAATTATTAAAAATGAGTAGGAATGCAAAGTGGGATGTGTTACGGTGTTCAATTTGAAAGCTCCTCCTTTCCTTCTCTCTCCAGTAATTAGAAGCTGAAAATATTTGCCGTGCATGTTGACTCACTGGGCAGCAGCTGCTGAGGAAATACTCTTGGAAAATGTTGGTTTAGATCAGGAATATAAAACTTTATTTCCTAAAGAGCCATTTTCCTCTCAGGACACAAAATAAAACTCGTTCAGAACCACAAATGTAACATTTCTATTTTTGAAAAGTAGTTTTTAAAGTTTTATTTCTATTTTTAGGATGTAAAGGAGCAGACAAAGTATGAATATTAAAACACAGATACATAGATTCCAGTGTAACAGCATATTACTTTTAATGTCATTTTTGTGTAGAAATTTGGAACAAATAATGCAGGAAAAAATCGAAAATTTGGCTAAAAACTTGCCTAGTTATCTGTATTAAAAAACCAAACTTTAACTGCTTTTTTTCTATCTGTAGTCAAAGTTGTTGATCTGTTGCAGAGCTTAAAGTCTTATCTTCAATTGCCATCATGTCCTGCAGAACCGTCTGAACAATTGGGAGATGAATGTTTTTTAATTGACCTTCTGGACTCAGATTGTGTCTTTTTCTTTTAATCAGATGAAGATTTCTCAATAAGGATGTAAGTTCAGTTAATTAATTAATTGATTCTTTTTAATGATTAGTTGATAAGCGGCCATTTTCTTAAAATTCTGATTACCTCTTTATGTCTTTCCATCACATAAAGAGCTACATTTTTCATAATATGTTAAATTTTAAAAAACATAATTAAATTTTAACATTATTTTGTGTCCACTATATTAAATACTAACTGAATAAGCAGAAAATTGCTGTTTACTCACATTATTAAAATTAGACATGCTTATAAAATATAACAAAACAGGAACCAAATAGGTTGCCACCTGGAAAAATAAGAGGAAAAGAATAAAATATCCCAGGCTCTTAATACGTCACGATTAGAGAGATATTCATGCATATGTAGGCTACTGTTTGGTTGCTCTTCTCTTTATTAAGTGCATTAACTCACTACGGATCTTGCTAATTAGCATCATGTTTATTTTTTTCTCCACTTCCTCGTCTTCGTAGTAGATCCATAATTTTTTTTTTTTTTTTTGACGGAGCACAGCTGAATAAGCAATATTAACTTGAAACTTAAAGAGTTAAGTGGTTTATATTTCAAAACAGAACCGCTTAAAGTCCATTTTCCAGCTCTCACCGAGCTCTGTTTGGACCGATTCTCTTTCCCGTTCTGGTATAGCCCCGCCGCCATCTTTGTTTCTGTATTAAAGTCTGCGCTTCAGGATGACCAGCGGCGCCCTCTGCTGGATGGCGGCAAAACTGCAACACGAAAAAAAGTTTTAAACCAGTGTTTCTCAACCCTGGTCCTCACCGCCCCCCTGCTATGCATGTTTTAGATGTGCCTCTATTCCAGAACAGCTGATTCAAATGATTGCATGACCATCAAGTACTGCAGAAGCCTGTTAATCACCCATAGATACAATTCAGGTGTGGCAGAAGGGAAATACCTAAAACATGCAGGACAGGGGGGCGGTGAGGACCAGGATTGAGAAACACTGGTTTAAGCGGAAGTTATTGGTTAATCTTTTGAAACTAATTTTAATCTAATGAACCATTAATCAACAGTTAATCATAAACTGATTAATACTAAGACTGTTTCCTCTCGGAAACTCAAGTTTCTAGCTGGAGAAGAAGGAGCTTAGGAATGATGAAGCAAGTTTCAGAGGGAAGATGTGTTTTGGGAGCCAGTTGGATCAGGATCTTCAGGAATGTGGGACTCTTGTGGTGTTTTTTTTTTTTTTTTCTTCTTCTTTTTTTGGGTGGACTCTTTTTCTCTCCAACATGAACCTCAGGATTCCTGAAGGAAGTTCTTTAAATGTTGTTCCTGCCCTCCAACCAAAGGGAGCATCCCGTTTCCTTTTCTTCATGTGAAGATCTGATTGTTTTCTCATGCTAATCGGCTCCCATTCAGGGACGAAGGCGAAGGCCCCAGGACCAGTGGGGGGAGCTTGGGATCGTCGGAGGTGGCGTGGAATCTGTGTTGAGCTTTAGAGAAGTGAAACCAGGCTAGAGGAGGCTTTGTTTTGCTCCAATGAATCAGTATTCTTTTGAGAGGGAGTCTAAAGAGCTCTTTCAGCCGCCCCGGCCTCCTCCTCCTCCTCCTCTACTTCGTTGGTAGGGAGCAGACTGGAGGCCTGCTGAGAGCCGGTTCTTTCTCGATGAAAGGCTGCAGGAGGAGCGAGGAGGCCAGCTGACATGTGAAAGAGAAGCAGAGCTCTCATGAAAGAGGAGTCTGTCATCTCCCAGCACAAAGAGCCAGCTCACATCTGAAGCATCCATCGTCCCGCAGAAACACGGATCAGGACGTGTGCTGGCGGCGCAACACGCTCTGCATACATTAGCCCACTTCCATAATCCTGCAACTCAGATTATTGGGTTTAAACTGCCTCAGATTGGAGGAGGAGGAGATTTGACCCGGTCCCAGTCTGGACCATCTGGTCCGGCCAGACGGAGCCTTCAGCAGATTAAAGCGACAACAGAAGGGCTTCAAAGCTGAAAAATCAGATTATTTTGTTAGAAACTGTCAGCAGGAGGCTTCTGGTGGTGGAGTACCCAAAATCTGTACAGAGTAAGAGCAGCACTACTTCAACATACTTTAGTCAAGTAAAAAGTAGCCGTCCAAGAAATTAGTCAAGTAAAAAATATTTGGTAAAAAGTCTATTCAAGTACTGAGTAACTGATCAAATTATCATTTAATATTTAAAAATGACATATTCAGACAGACCAAAAATATCAAAATAAATTGACATTTTGGTATTTTCAGGACCAAAATGGCAGTAATTCATATAAGTAACAAAAAATAACAAAATCAGGCAAATGAACTTTTTNTCAGCTGGATGAAACTGGGATTACAGTGGGTGAAACATCCTGGGCTCTGCAGAGTGGACGATGGGTCCAAACCTGTTTGGGATTTTAAAGGGAATGTTTCAGGAATTCAGTTGGAGGAGGAGACATGAGTAATGACAGGTTTTCCTCCGGGGCTGAATGACCCGGCTGCCTCCTGCTGCGCTTTGCTCCCAGCTGCAGACGGGAACAAAGAGCCGAACGCATGACTGAGCCATCAGGATCCGGGCGAGTCGAGACAGACGCTCTGGAAAACCGGACAAGATCCTTCAGACACAACAGGACTACACAAATGACTCGTTTTGATTGCTCTCAGCTTCAGGAAACCAGTTCCTGCGGTAAAACTGACTGTGTTTTCACAAATTTAATAGAAATATATGAATGAAAAAGTGTTTTCCAGATTCCAGATAATCTCAGAAACAACTTCAGAGACATTTCATGACGCTTCCACCTCCATGCTTCACATGCTGCTAAAATACAAAATCTTACCAAGTGTTTTTGGTCTATATTCTAGTGGTAATGTCTTAATTCAAAACTAACTTGGATGTAAATTCTCAACAAGATATACTGGCTTGTTTCAAGTGAACAATTCCTTTAAATTAAATTTTTCCCATATTATAAGTGAAATAATCAATGGAACTGGTACTTCTTCATCAGGAAGGATGGATGAAGGGACGGACGGACATGTGTGATCTCGGTCTGCTGCCGGTGTCTCCATGGTGAGCAGCCGGATCCCAGAGCCGGTTCCAGATTATCAGTGAACTTAGTTCCGGTTCAGTTCGGTGTGTATCAATCAATCAATCAATCAATCAATCAATCAAATTTTATTTGCATAGCACATTTCAGCAGCAAGGCATTTCGTATCAAGCGGGCGTTCCCGTCAAACAGATTAAATCCGCGCTGTAGTCATCTGCAGCAGGGTTACAGCCTGTGACGTACTCAGCGGCGTGCACGTGCACGAAGTATGTGCGTGTGCGCGCGTGGGTCTGTGGGGTTGTTGAGGAACTGCAGCTGAATCGGAGACAGAAAGCGACGACTCCACAGCTCGACAGGCTGCTCCTCTGAGCTTAACACGTAAGTCTGCAGCTTTTCCATCGGCTCTGGATTCAGGTTGCATTCCGGATTCATCCCCGCATTTATCACTCAGTTCATCATCGGGACATTTTTAATGAAATATCTCTGATTACAGGGAAGAAAAGCTTCATTTTAGAGGAATTTATGAGTTTTTCCTGCTTTAATCGTTGATTCTTTTGTTCGTTCAGATATGTTTCTGATTCCTGATTTGGCTCCAGTTTGATTATGTTTATAAAAATTAAAGGGGAAAAAACAGGCAGAAAAGACAGAACAGAGAGTAAGCGGTGAAAGGAAGGAAAAAACAGAGACAAGAAGTGAAAGAATGGAGATAAAATGGACATGAAGGAAAAAGAAATTATTAAAAATGAGTAGGAATGCAAAGTGGGATGTGTTACGGTGTTCAATTTGAAAGCTCCTCCTTTCCTTCTCTCTCCAGTAATTAGAAGCTGAAAATATTTGCCGTGCATGTTGACTCACTGGGCAGCAGCTGCTGAGGAAATACTCTTGGAAAATGTTGGTTTAGATCAGGAATATAAAACTTTATTTCCTAAAGAGCCATTTTCCTCTCAGGACACAAAATAAAACTCGTTCAGAACCACAAATGTAACATTTCTATTTTTGAAAAGTAGTTTTTAAAGTTTTATTTCTATTTTTAGGATGTAAAGGAGCAGACAAAGTATGAATATTAAAACACAGATACATAGATTCCAGTGTAACAGCATATTACTTTTAATGTCATTTTTGTGTAGAAATTTGGAACAAATAATGCAGGAAAAAATCGAAAATTTGGCTAAAAACTTGCCTAGTTATCTGTATTAAAAAACCAAACTTTAACTGCTTTTTTTCTATCTGTAGTCAAAGTTGTTGATCTGTTGCAGAGCTTAAAGTCTTATCTTCAATTGCCATCATGTCCTGCAGAACCGTCTGAACAATTGGGAGATGAATGTTTTTTAATTGACCTTCTGGACTCAGATTGTGTCTTTTTCTTTTAATCAGATGAAGATTTCTCAATAAGGATGTAAGTTCAGTTAATTAATTAATTGATTCTTTTTAATGATTAGTTGATAAGCGGCCATTTTCTTAAAATTCTGATTACCTCTTTATGTCTTTCCATCACATAAAGAGCTACATTTTTCATAATATGTTAAATTTTAAAAAACATAATTAAATTTTAACATTATTTTGTGTCCACTATATTAAATACTAACTGAATAAGCAGAAAATTGCTGTTTACTCACATTATTAAAATTAGACATGCTTATAAAATATAACAAAACAGGAACCAAATAGGTTGCCACCTGGAAAAATAAGAGGAAAAGAATAAAATATCCCAGGCTCTTAATACGTCACGATTAGAGAGATATTCATGCATATGTAGGCTACTGTTTGGTTGCTCTTCTCTTTATTAAGTGCATTAACTCACTACGGATCTTGCTAATTAGCATCATGTTTATTTTTTTCTCCACTTCCTCGTCTTCGTAGTAGATCCATAATTTTTTTTTTTTTTTTTGACGGAGCACAGCTGAATAAGCAATATTAACTTGAAACTTAAAGAGTTAAGTGGTTTATATTTCAAAACAGAACCGCTTAAAGTCCATTTTCCAGCTCTCACCGAGCTCTGTTTGGACCGATTCTCTTTCCCGTTCTGGTATAGCCCCGCCGCCATCTTTGTTTCTGTATTAAAGTCTGCGCTTCAGGATGACCAGCGGCGCCCTCTGCTGGATGGCGGCAAAACTGCAACACGAAAAAAAGTTTTAAACCAGTGTTTCTCAACCCTGGTCCTCACCGCCCCCCTGCTATGCATGTTTTAGATGTGCCTCTATTCCAGAACAGCTGATTCAAATGATTGCATGACCATCAAGTACTGCAGAAGCCTGTTAATCACCCATAGATACAATTCAGGTGTGGCAGAAGGGAAATACCTAAAACATGCAGGACAGGGGGGCGGTGAGGACCAGGATTGAGAAACACTGGTTTAAGCGGAAGTTATTGGTTAATCTTTTGAAACTAATTTTAATCTAATGAACCATTAATCAACAGTTAATCATAAACTGATTAATACTAAGACTGTTTCCTCTCGGAAACTCAAGTTTCTAGCTGGAGAAGAAGGAGCTTAGGAATGATGAAGCAAGTTTCAGAGGGAAGATGTGTTTTGGGAGCCAGTTGGATCAGGATCTTCAGGAATGTGGGACTCTTGTGGTGTTTTTTTTTTTTTTTTCTTCTTCTTTTTTTGGGTGGACTCTTTTTCTCTCCAACATGAACCTCAGGATTCCTGAAGGAAGTTCTTTAAATGTTGTTCCTGCCCTCCAACCAAAGGGAGCATCCCGTTTCCTTTTCTTCATGTGAAGATCTGATTGTTTTCTCATGCTAATCGGCTCCCATTCAGGGACGAAGGCGAAGGCCCCAGGACCAGTGGGGGGAGCTTGGGATCGTCGGAGGTGGCGTGGAATCTGTGTTGAGCTTTAGAGAAGTGAAACCAGGCTAGAGGAGGCTTTGTTTTGCTCCAATGAATCAGTATTCTTTTGAGAGGGAGTCTAAAGAGCTCTTTCAGCCGCCCCGGCCTCCTCCTCCTCCTCCTCTACTTCGTTGGTAGGGAGCAGACTGGAGGCCTGCTGAGAGCCGGTTCTTTCTCGATGAAAGGCTGCAGGAGGAGCGAGGAGGCCAGCTGACATGTGAAAGAGAAGCAGAGCTCTCATGAAAGAGGAGTCTGTCATCTCCCAGCACAAAGAGCCAGCTCACATCTGAAGCATCCATCGTCCCGCAGAAACACGGATCAGGACGTGTGCTGGCGGCGCAACACGCTCTGCATACATTAGCCCACTTCCATAATCCTGCAACTCAGATTATTGGGTTTAAACTGCCTCAGATTGGAGGAGGAGGAGATTTGACCCGGTCCCAGTCTGGACCATCTGGTCCGGCCAGACGGAGCCTTCAGCAGATTAAAGCGACAACAGAAGGGCTTCAAAGCTGAAAAATCAGATTATTTTGTTAGAAACTGTCAGCAGGAGGCTTCTGGTGGTGGAGTACCCAAAATCTGTACAGAGTAAGAGCAGCACTACTTCAACATACTTTAGTCAAGTAAAAAGTAGCCGTCCAAGAAATTAGTCAAGTAAAAAATATTTGGTAAAAAGTCTATTCAAGTACTGAGTAACTGATCAAATTATCATTTAATATTTAAAAATGACATATTCAGACAGACCAAAAATATCAAAATAAATTGACATTTTGGTATTTTCAGGACCAAAATGGCAGTAATTCATATAAGTAACAAAAAATAACAAAATCAGGCAAATGAACTTTTTTTTTTCCAAATCAGTTTCATTCCATATAAAACTTATGAAAGTTTAACAGACACTGCAGGTGTGTGTCTGTGTCTGGTGGATTTTTGGTTAAAACATGTTTGTTTTTCCTTCAGTGGGAAGAAAATACAGAAATTTTACTCAAGTAAAAGTAAAAAGTACCAGAGTTGGGTACTAACTAATATTAACTGGAGTAACTTTTTTGAAAAAGAAAAAATAAGTACTTTTTGTGAGTATTCTTAATGCGTTGTACTTTTAATTTTGAAAGTTTTCTGTTTTTCAATTATTTTTAGACTAAAATATGTTAAAATAATTGACTTAAAGTTGCAGTATGTAACTTTTATAAAAAAAATATATGTTTTTTAAATATTTGTTGAAACTGTCAGTTTGGTATGAGACAGACGATCTGAAAAAAAGTCTTCTCCCAGTGCAAACTACAAACAACCAATCAGAGCCAGGAGGCGGGACTTAGTGCTGTCAATCAACCTCTCTATACAGAAGCAGATCCTGCCATGAATGCTAAGGCTAGTTAGCAAAGCTACCATTGATGTCAGACAACCTGTTTTCCTATAGCAGTCAGTTGTTTCTCTACTTTTAGCTCATTTAGCAGCTCATTCACGTGGATGATTGACAGCACTAAGACCCTCCTCTTGGCTCTGATTGCTTGTTTTAATTTTTTAAAATATTTCCTTAAATAGTAAGCCTGAATAGATTTATGACTGTTTTTTAGTCCAATACGCCAGTTTAAACTAAAAACATGCTAAAAACAGTGAGTTCCTGTGTGTTTCTGCTGCATTATTTACAATCCTGATTGCTCGTTTTTTGTAAAGGATGAATATTTGCAGCTGGCTGGTTTGGTGACACACAGGATGTAGGATATGGAAACACAAATGAATTATTCAGAATGTTCCGACCTGTAATTTGCTAAAAATACAACGCTTCTTGTTTTCATTCTTGCTGGAGGTTTTCCTGTCTCTTTCCGTGTCTTCTAGCCTTTCTGATAATATTTATTTTAAATATTTCCTGTTTATCATCTCTTGTGCTGCTGTGTTATTTTAACCCTCTGGTGATCATTATGTTGCATGTTAGGAAAAATTCATGTCTTTTTTGGTGCTTGTAGTGTAAAAAACCGAATATTTTTTATAATTTCAACATTGTATATTCTATAAAAATATTCATTAAGGACAATAGCTTTAAACAATAGCATTAAACTTTTTAAATTAAGGTTGAAATGTTTTTAGACTTTCTGGGGAGTCTGGAGAAAATAGCTTGAAATGTGCTTCCTGAAAGTCATGTGATGAATTAAAGAGCTCTGATTGGTTCTGTTGTAAAATATTGAATGTCAAAGGGATTCAACCTGGAAATCTCACAACTTCAACGACTCAGTTTCTTTCAAAATTTTCAGTATTTTTCTTTTTAACTTTGTTTAATCTTGTCTCTTTTTGTCTTATTTTATAGCTGAACTGTGTCTTTAAATACATTTTAAATTCACTAAGGTGAGATCTTCAATAAACATATGTTTTATAAATTGTGTTTCTGTGCTGTTTTTCTAATAATAAAACCTGGTTCAGGTCAATAATCCCATCAATCCAGCTAATTCATGAACTTTTGCTTTGATTAAAACTCAGAATTTGGTACTAAAATCCTGATTCTGATCAATAACTGTTTAATAATTTGCCTCCATGGCAGATTTTAGGTTTTCTTGCTTTTCTCTGATCCAGATTATAGAAGTCTGTATTTTCTTGTTTGGCAAAAACTTTTGATTGTTAATCATTTTCCCTTGATTGTCTTACTGTGTTGTATTTTATGTTAGTTTCATTCAGTATGAAAACACTTAGTAATGATTACTGTTACTGAGTTTCTCTGCTTTAGGCTGTTTTTTGTTGCTTTGCTTGTGTGTTTTAGTGAATTTTGCAGACATGTTTTCTGTGTTTTTCATGCTCTTTGATTCTGTCTGCGATGTTTCTTCCTTTCAGTTTATATGAGTTCATTGTTTTGCATTATAAAACATAATGAGATTCTAAAGATGTTTTGTGTCTGGGATTTTTCAGCTTCAGATCATTTAATTTTCCATTTTATGTCAGATTTGCTTGTGTTTATTGCAGTTTTGTTTCTTTTGAGGCTCTTCTGAGTCAGCGTTTAGTAATCATCCGTCTCTTTTTGTCTTTTTCATTCTAACTTGTTTCCAGTTTTATGTCATATTTGCAGAATATATGAGGCTTTCTGGGTCGGTGTTTAGTAATCACTCGTCTCTCTGGGTCTGTTTTGAGTTATCTTGTTGAGGTTAACTGGGTTGAATTTAGCTTTTTTCCCCTTTATAAACTGTATTTTATGTGTGCCTGTTTATGCAGTGAAATCTAATCCTGTTTGTGTTAATTTAATCTCTTTGGTGCCTTTCAGAATCATTTTTCAGGAGTTAATTGCGTCTTTGTTTCCGTCTCCTCTTGTTGAAGTTTTCTGTGGGATATCGCGTCGCTCTTTGCCAGCCTCGTCTCTTTTAAACCATTTTTCTGGGTTTGTAAACGTGCTTTGTGTCTCTTTGTGAACTCTCTCTCACTGTTTTGTGAATCTGAGTGACTTGGGGCCCCTGACCCCCTTTGAGCCCGTTAAGCTCGCTCAGTAATCCCTGCAGTGGGGCATCTCCCCCTGACTGTACATCTGTGCACGTGTTGGTGTTTGTGTTGACGCATCCAGCAGCTGCAGCTCAGTAATCTGCAGGGAGACGACCTCCCCCCCCCCTGACCCCGTCATCTCTCCCTTTTTTGCTCCGTGGCTGATGACCCTGACTGTGTCTCCCTTCCTCTTTTGGTCTCTGCAGGATGCGAAGTTTGTTCTCAGTGACGCTGCTGCTGCTCCTGGCTCTCACGCTCGCCGTCGAGGCCAACAAACGATCCAAACATCACAAAGGTGAGACAAAACTGCACCACAATCAGCTCTAAATGCCGTCCTGCGCTGCTCTGCTCGGTTCAGTTATCGTTTCACAGAAAATAAAAACATTTTGTAGGAATTCAGGCTTTTTATTAATCTGAATTCTGGATTTTTCTAATCAGAATTTATCTGAATTCTTAAATCAGAATTCTATATTTTTTAAATCAAAATTCTGACTTTAAGGGAGATGGGCACCTGGGAGGAACCGGCTTCAGTGACCATGATGCAAGTTGTGGATAAGGATAATAAACTTTCGTTAGATTTAAACTAGTTTTTCATGGCTGATGGATCCCTGACGGTCCCATTTCACTAAAAGACCAAAATAGTTTCCACAAGGTCCAGATCTGGTTAGAATACAGAGGAAGAAAGTCAGAATTATGAGAAATTTATTTTTTCAGTGACCCCAGATCCTCCTCCATATGAAACACGCTTTAACTCTTGACTCAGGACGCGTGTTTGGACCAGGTGTGAACAGATTCTGACTGGTGGAGTCCCTCAAGACTTTGTGATCGGCCCCATTTCGTTCAGGAGTCAGTCATAAAAACTTTGATTTAAAATGATTATTGAATGTGTGAATTATCGCCCCATAACAGCACAGTCAGCCAACATATCGAACATTTACACTCTAAGTCGGAGGAACTTATAATTCACTCTTAGTAAAAACTTTGTTGGTCATTTCTGACTGTTTGAAAATAATGCAGCTGAACTCCTGACTGGAACACACGACCTTAAAGATATAAATTATTTTTGCAACGTTTAACCACAGGCTCTTAACTTTTATAACCCAAACGCTGAAGGAAGGTCAGGTTTCAGGTCTTGACGTGGCGTTTTGTGTCTTTGTTTCCCTGATTCTTTGCTGCTGAATCAGAGAAACGGCAGCAAAGAATCTGAATTTTTGCTGCTGTTTCTCTGAAAGAATCATTCTAATCAAACTGGAATGATTAGATCTTCTAAACTTCATCAGAATGAGCTAATCAAACTTGGCTCATTCCAGAAAGTTTGATTAAAAATGAAAGAAATTAACTAGGAAGTCTTGCTAAATCCAAGCTTTCTGAATGATTTTTATTTGAAGGTTTGGAGAAACCGCTTCCAGAAGTGACAAACTTGGATTTTTGCAAATAATAAAATTCAGAGGTTTAATTGAAGCAATTATCTTGTTAACAAGTTGCTTCAGTGGATAGACAGGAAACGGCCACAGAACTGAAATTATGAAAAAGTCAGTGGCAGAGATCCTGGATCAGGGGTGTACAAACTTTTTGTCACGTGGCTAAACTGTTGAGAAAATAAAAAAAAAACCTAAAATCTAGCAAATAGTCTGATTCTTTTTTTTTTTTCTTTTAAAGAAAGGAATGTTATTCATCATAGATCCAGAACTTAGAAATCATTTTGCACGTTTGTTCATTTTGGCTCAACTGAACAAATTTATTCTGAGTATAATTACAGGATTTGGGCCACGATCTATGAAAAGTGCTATAGTTAGGCAAATTTAATGACTTAAACAAAAGATGATTTCAGTGAAGCAAAGTCGACTTTTCTGTAAAACATCGTGGATAAACATGGCTCTGCATCTTATAAAAGACTGTTTATAAAAACAAATACTTTGTGTTGTAAGTCGTCTTCATCAACCAGCTGCATCATCCAACTGTTATTACTGAAACTAACAAAACGATAAAAATTTGAGAAAAAAAAAAATTCTAGCTGAAATAAAAACGGTAATTAATGTGGAAAAACTACAACTGGAACTATAACAGTTTTCAGTAGCATACTGAAATTATAGATATAATATCCTTCGTTTTTGTGTTTGAGTCTATTTATTAGCCTTTCGAACTGATTCTGAAATTGATTTTTTTTAATCAGTTTACGTCAGCTGATGGCTAATTTTGGCGCTCCACAATCTTTCCGCAAAATGGCGACAGCAAAAGTTGGGATAAAACACCAGTCGGCTGGTCGTTCAATAATAATTGAATAAAGTTTTAGAAAACAGTATCTATTGAGTATTCATTACCCAGTCCATACATAGTCACAATACATTGACCTTTCTGAATTATGAACCGAAAAATTAACCAAAAGAATGGAGGAAGCAGAAACATTTAAATCAGATGATGTCATCACGTTGGTTTGACGTTTCTCCGATCTGCAGGTGGGAAATCTGATAAATCCCGACCGGCGTCTGAATGCACCGCGGCAGAGACCCAGTACGGGAAATGTGTGCCGGATCAAGGAGACTGTGGAGACGGACTGAGGGAGGCGACGTGCAAAGATCGCACCGACAAGATCCACTGCAGGATCCCCTGCAACTGGAAGAAGGACATCAGTGAGACTCGCACTCAGGGGTCACGGGGTCACTAATGCAAGGGGAGGGTCTTATGGAGGAGAGGAGATCCACATGGGGACAGAAAACGGATTTAAAGTAATAACTGTACTTTGTTAGGAAATGAAGATAAGATCAGTAAAGTGAAGGATGGCGCCCCCTGGTGGCCAACGTGTGAATCAGAATTACAGGAATGAAAGTCATAATTTTTTTTTAATAGAAATTTATTTGACATCTCAAAGTACAGGATACATCAGGGGTGTCGAACTCAATTTCACCAAGGGCCACTTCAGCATATTGGCCCCCCTCAACGGGCCACATTGACGGTAC
>NW_015113334.1:24170-34043 GCF_001443285.1 Poecilia latipinna
AAAAACATTACTTTGGCGTTAAAGTAAAAAGCAAAAAAAGGATTTAATGAGAAAAACTTCAGGCATTTTACAGAAAATCTTGGAAATGTCTGAGCTCAAAGTCAAAAACTCGAGAAATGTTTTGTTTAATCTCAGAAAATTCCATTATTTTCATGAAAATTTCTGGGATTAAAATAAAAATTCTGTTGCAAATTGTTGACTTTTGGAGCCAATAAAAGTCCTGGTTTTTAGTAGAAAATGTTTGAGATGAATCAAAAAATTTGGGAGTTTTTCTCTGACAAATGTTTGATTCTTTGAGCTCAGAACTTTCCAATTTTTTTTCTAAAAAATTTAAGATTAATCTCAAAATTTCTGAGTTTTTGGGTGACAATTTACAGAGCACAACTGACATTAAAATAAAGTTGTTTTTTCAGTTTTTATGAAAATGTTTTTATTGGTTATTTTTCCATTTTAATACAGACACACAAGCAAAAAGGAAAGGGGCAGAACAAAGTGTCACACAGTAACATTAGCATCACCCTGGCTCAAAATAAATAAAAAATAAATTAATTAAAGGGGGGATGTCACATAATATTTTAAAAACATTTCTTATAAATCATATGACAAACTAACTTCACATTTAAAAGTGTAAAACGTTTTTTAATAAATAAAAGTCTCGCCACCTTCAGACTTCATTAAATGATTCCTTCTAACTGGTCACATGATTAATGCTTTTACTGTTTCCTAGCAACAAGGTTTGGCTCTACTTTAAACCTTTTGTTTTCATCTTCAGGGGAGAAAAAATCAAACTGAAGAAGGGAGAGTGAACCAGAAGACGACAGGATTTCTCCTCCTCCGCCAGCTGAACAATCGTCTTCCGTTCTTCACATTTAAAACCAGAGACTCCAAAACAGACTTCCTGTCCTCAAACTGACCCGTCCGACTCGCTGATTCCTGCTCTGATTCGATGTTCTCCTGTTTTCCTTGGATTTAAGCTTTAGCTGATCAGAATAACCTTCGTTCGGTAGCCGGTAGTTTAATGCTCTCTCTCTGTAGTTTTAAAAGTTTTTAGGGGAAAAGTTGATCCTGCAGATCATCCACAGTTTGATGCTTCAACATCTGAACTGAGGGAAAGTTTATTTTTGGAATTACAAATTATTGATGAGACTTGTACAAATGAACAAATAAATGCTGTACATTGTTTTGGTGAAAGCTTTTGTGTGTTTGTTTATTAAAGCAACATGATTTCAGTCAGGCTGATAGAAAACTGATCAGATCTGAGGGGAATGGTTCAACTACAAACCTGAACAGATTGACACTGAACAGATTCCCAATTTCAGATTGTTGATTCCAAAAGGATTTTAAATTAATTACTGACATTTTCTTCATGAGATCCTGAACCTGGACAGATTTCTGACTGAACAGATTCTGAACAAATTTCTAATTATTTTTGAAAGATTCTTGAAATTCCCAGAAATTTTCTTGGAAAAACAAACAAACTTGGAACTCTGAATTTGAAAAGTTGCTAATTTGTTAGAAATTTGAAACTGAGATTTACCTCACAAATTTTCTAGAGAAAAAGGGGAAATTTCTTAGTTTGGAAGTTGAAAATTTGCTTGAAACCCCCCCCCCCTCAAATTTTCACATTAATCTCAGAAATTTTACAGAAAAAAAATTTACATTAATGAGTTTTAAAAGTCAAAAATTCTCTAAATAAGTAAAAAAAAATAATTAGACTTTTGGACAATTGAGTACTTTGAAGAAAATTTACAAATTTTTTCCTATCTAATATACTGTGGTAAATACATGATGCAAATTTACACAGAATTTACAATTCTGAAACTTTGAGATTAATCTCAGAGAAATTTTCTAGACAAACATTTACATTTCTGAGTTTCAAAAGTAGAAAATTTAAAACTTTTGGACAATTTCTGAGTTATTTGGCGGAAGTTAACTCCATCTTCTATCTGACGCCATGGTAAACACCTGACGGATGCCCACCTGTTTCAGCGTTAGTGCAGCTTCCAGGTGCGGCAGCTCAGCAGGCAGCAGAAGGTCTTCCGGAACGTGACGTTGCACAGCGAGTAGCAGCAGGGGTTGATGGTGCTGTTGACGTAGCACAGCCAGTAGCCCGTAGTCCACAGCGCGTCGGGGATTCGGATGTGACAAAAGGCGGCGATGACCGCCATGACGTTGTAGGGCGTCCAGGTGATGATGAAGGCCAACAAGATGGCGAGGAGGGTGCTGGTCAGCCTCCTCTCCCGCGCCATCACCCGGCGCCTCCTCCGCTCCTGGGACCGGAAGCTGGGGCAGGAGGACAGCGCCGCGGAGGCCGAGCCGTGGAGGTCGGTGATCGATAAGGCGTCTTCGTCTCCCGCTGCACATGAGGAGGTTCGGGAGACCGGCTGCTGATGAGACAGACAGTTCAATTTGTGAAGTCACAGTTCCTTCAGAACTGACAAGCTGCTGCAGGAATGCAAACAATTGTCGATTAATTGTGTATTAGATCAAAATGAGTTCCAATCGATTAACTTAATAACATCCGCTCAGGCCTTCCTTTGGTGTTGTAGTTTGACCGCCATTAGTATGGCTCTAATACTCCGTACTGTAGGTAGATTACCTACCAGGCGTTTGCAGTTCGCCGGACTTCCCCGCTGGTTCAGAGACAGATCCGAACCCAGGTTGCTGGCCATCCAGATGCTTCGTTTCCAGGTGAAGCCTTTCACCGGCGGATCCGCCATCTTGGGCGTCCCCTGCTCCGCCTGACGACAAGTCAGCCTGCGGCGGCTGGCGGCCGACAACCGGCTGTACAACCCGATCATGACGAGCGCCGGCAGATAGAAGGACGGCAGCGTGGTGCCCAGCGTGACGGCCGGGCTCGCCAGGAGCTGGATGTAGCAGTGTCCGTCCGGGATCACCCGCCGTCCGCCGACGCTCTGCCAGCACAAGATGGCGGGCGTCCAAAGCAGGAATGACAGCAGCCAGGCGCAGCCGATCATCAGGCCCGCCACGCGGCCCGTCCGCTGCACCGGGTAGCTGAGCGGCCATGTTGTGCACAGGTAGCGGTCCAAACTGATGAGCAGCAGGTTCAGCACCGAGGCGTTGCTCACCACGTAGTCCAGGACGAGCCAGGTGTCGCAGAGCGCAGCCCCCAGCGGCCAACGGCCCCGCAGTCGGTACATCGTGTACACGTTCATGGACAGCAGGCCGATAAACAAGTCGGCGGCCGCCAGGCTCAACAGGAAGTAGTTGTTGACGGTCTGCAGGTTTCGGTTCACCTTGATGGATAGAATGACCAGCATGTTCCCGACAACGGTTAGAATGCTCAGGGAGACGGATACCATGACAACCAGGATCAACTCGGCAGTGCTGTACGCTCTGATTGGATACTGGGATGAGGCGTTCACAGAGGGGCGGGGCCAAGCGGAGGCGTTGAGGGTGGGGTCTGCCAACCGACCCATGCTTCCTGCAGGCACAGGCACCATGAGCCCAGGCATAATGCTGCCTTCACCCAAACTGCAAGCAACGAGGGCTGAAACGATTAATCAGTTTAATTGTCAACTAATTTAGCAATCAATTAATCGTTAACTGGAGTATTATGTGATTCTGTGGACCTTTTCCTCTTCCAAAGCTTCTGAGGGCCTTGTTAGAGCGCCAACATCATGACCAGAGGTCACAAGAAAAGAAAACCGACTATGAATTAATTGATTAATCAGATTAATTGTGATTAATATATTATTTCAATAATTGGCAGCTAATTTAGTAATCGACTAATCGTTAACTGGAGTATTCAGTCCTATGAAGGCCAATGGTGGAAGAATAACTCACTCAGAGCAGAGATTAAACCTGAACGCTACATGAAATGCATACATTTTGGATTTAAGATAAAAAGTTTTTTGTAAATATGTTCTACCCAGAAGTCCTCTAGTAGCAGTGTTAGCTTCACCTAATTTCTGTGATCAAAAAAGAAAAATCCCTATAAATAACCAATAGATCAGCGCTGCACTGTATTCTGTCAAGCAGACAGGGTGAGCTTTCTACTAAGGCGTACGCTGTTGTAGCTTTTCACATGTTGATGTTAGTATTTTTAGCTGCAGATGCATCCAGGATCAAGCATCCCTTAAAGAAATGCTATGATACTGCATTTTAGGCAATAAAATGTAAATGACAAAATATGCAGAATGTGCCATTTTTATACGATTAATCGATTAATCATCAGAACAATTGATTAATCGACAGAATTGTCTGAGAAGCTGCAGGATCTTTCTATTGTTGTGAGAGTGAATCTTTGTGCAGTCAAAGGAGACACAAGCGTAACGTCGAAAGAGTTCAAGGAGAAACGTGAAGGCCAGAGAGAAGAGTTGATGCTGCATCTGTGTGTCAAACTCGACGCCCAGGGGCCAATCCGGCCCTCTACAGCATTTTCTGTGGCCCTCTAGACATAAATAGAGCCTTCAAAATAACAACTGTGTGTTCAAGTATTATTTTCACAATCAAATCAAAGCTGTTTTTATCTACAGTGCCAAATGACATCAATTGCTTTACCATCTTTCAGCACCTTGAGATGCACAAACCCCATTAATTAAATTACTGTGGGGTTCAAAGAAGTATTTATTTATTTATTTTATTTTATTTGAATTAAAATCCAACAGGAACTTTGATCAAACTCAGTTTTTTTTTCCAGTTCCTGCAGTTATTTTTCCAAAATCCCTCCAGCTAAGGTTTTATTTTCATTTGTCTTCTTACACAATGTTTAGCTCTAAATATAACAAAAATCTTCTTATTCCCAACTTTCATCGTCTAAAAGCTGATTTAGTTTCAAATAAAGACATTATTTCAATACTCCAAATGTGAGCTACTTCCACATTAAGTGGAGGAAATCAGTTATTTGATCGGGTTAAGTGAAAGTTGATCATTTCTAGATAATTTCTGATCAAAAAGCATTTTAACAATTATACAGAAAATCATAAAGGCAATTAAAACATTTCCTGATTCTTCTGAATGCAGGAAATTTAAAGAAATGGAATAAATCAGTAAAAATCTCACCTGGTTATGAAGCTGCTGCAGCTGCTCAGGCTGATCACCGCCGCCTTCACTCAGAGCGGCTTATAAGGACGTGAGGAAGAGTTCGTCCCTCCTCATCGTCGGAGCCTCACCCTGCGGTCGCTGCTGCTGCCGCCTGATCTGACCTCAGATCAGCCTCATGAGGGCCGTAACGCCGACAGACAGCAGGCGGAAACATCACATCGTCTTCATCACCGACCAGCAGCAGCAGTCAGCTTCACGCAGGAGGGCATGGAAAGTTTAGATTTAAAAACACACATGAAAAAAAAAAAAAAGACAAACGTTGAATAAGCTTTAATATAAACATAAAACCAGATCAGTGGAAGTATTATTGATCATTGATAAAAAGTGATTAAATTCCATGAAATTAATGGGAAAGTTCTACAAAGCTGTTACAAATATTTCCGTAATTTTAACAAGTGATGTTCACAGTACAGAGCCACACAGGCCCGCATCATAACACCGCCACTACCGTGTTAAAAAGAGGAACTCCTCAGCTTAGTTCTTCCTGGTCTCTTTCTGTCCAGAACACACATTTCCAGGATTCTCCATCTTCTTTTTAAAAGGGGACATATTAATTAAAATTCATATTATAGATTTTATTCATATTTATACATTTCTATACTTCTATTTGAGTTTCTGCTTTTAAAAACAGACCAAACACTTAAAAGTAATAAAAGAAAACAAAACACCCAGTTGTTTTTTGGCAATAAGTTAATGGTTTTGGAAAGCAAACCGTTTCAAAAGCTTCCTAATTGTTAAGTCACACTATACTGTTACTTAGCAACCCAATCTAGATAATAGCTGGTTTTGCCATTGTACAATGGCTGCTGGAACAGACAAATGTTTTTTGTTGACTTACCATCCAAAAACAATTTGCTGCTTTCTTGTTGGTTGGATAGGAGGCTCCACTTCTGCTTTTCAAAGATGTACGGTTACAGTCATTTTCATGTGCGAGTGTAAACGTTGAGTTTGGGGGGCGTGGCCAGCAGCAGCTTATTTGGATTTAAAGTGACAGGAGGCCCCAAAGGAGGTCAAAGTTGTCAGAACTGACTAAAATCTCACTAAGAATGTTTTTGTGCAAAAATGAACATGTTTTGACTAGACCACAGACCTGTCCTACCCTGAAGTACAATAGGTCTCCTTTAATGGATTTCTGCCCAACGGGAATCCAACCGTTCCTCCTTTTGTTCCGTTAAATCTTTCATGGACAGTTGTCTCTGAAAAAAAGATCCAGCCGCCATCTGATCCGTTGGACAGATGTTACCATGGCAATGGTAGCTCACATCTTCATCCTTCACTCCAGCCCTGATGGTTTGACCCTTTTAACCTCAGGAATACCTTCTTCACTCACTGTCAGCTACAGAACCTTCCTGCTGAAGGTTTCTCAAACAGTTTGGATTGTTGTAAAAACGACCAGCAGCAGCTGAAAATGTAAGAAATGTTGCGATTTTGTTCCCCAACCGGACCGAGTCTGCCGGACAAAACATCCTAGGATCCGTCTGTTCAGTCTGCTGATTTAATTTGACGGTTCTGTAATAATTGCAAGAAATTAAGATTGGAATTGTTTTTATCTTATGAGGACTATTGCTAAACTCAGACCCACATGTTGTTTAGATGTGACCTAGATTTAATTTTATGAGCTTCTACAGTTTTTAAAAAAATTTATAAAAGTATCGGTAAATACTGGCCATAAAAGCAACATTTTACACATTGGTGCATCCCTACAGGTCCCCCTGTTTATTTTTGTCTGAACCCTGAGTCACAGCTGGATTCTGATGGGAGTCTCTTCCTGTTAAAAGCGAAGTGTTCCTCTCCACTTTCACCACATGCTTGCTCAAGAAGAGACTTGCTAGTGAGCAATGACTCGGTGCAATCAGCTGGGATTATTTAGATACCTAATATTCTCAAACTGAATTTGACTGAATCTGAATTTAAGAACCATTTTTTTTAGTAAAAGTCTCTGGATAAACATGGAACTACTTATAAAAGCTCGTTTATAAAAAAAAAAAAAAAAAAAAAAAAACTGTGTTGCACTTAAAATTTTCCATTGAACATTACGTCAGTAATAATTTTTCCCTGGTTGTAAATAAAAAGTCTCCAGCTTCTTTATGCAGTTTGGGGGCCGCACAAACTCAGTCCGAGGTCCACACACGGCCCGCAGGCCGTACTTTGGACACCCCTGATTTAACATTAAAAAGAAAGAAAAAAAAAGGCATATTTATCTTTTTTTTGTATTTTATGAATAAAACATGTTAAGTGTCGAATCGTGTGGATAAGACACAAACATTCGTCACATCACAGAGAAACTCTCAAAGCTCTTTAATTACATCACGTCTAAAAGTCAAAGAGTCGCGTCGGAGCCGTCCGAACTCCACAGTGGGATCCTGACACAGCAGTACCGTTCAGCGTTTACACTCATCCCTCCGCAACCTGAACACACACACACACACCACAGAGAAACTGCGTTTAAGCGCTCACCAGTCAAGTCAGCTTAGGAGGTTCTGCTGTCGCCATAGTAACAGGTATGTAACCATCACGGCGATCGGTACTGAACGTCACATGGATCCACAGACAGCAGAGGAGGAAGAGGAGATGAAGGTCTGGAGGCGTCAAGTTGCTTTAATTTTACCGAACAGAACTCCGAATCCCATGATGCTTTGAGGGCACTTCTCCAGATCCTTATGTTGAATCCGATTCCAGATCAGCTGGTGAATCTTAGAGCTTCAGCTGGTAGTCTGATCCGATTAGAACCGGAATCAGAACCAGAACGTCACCAGTCCAGGTTCAGAGTTTGAACACACCGACGACACCAGCGGGCTCCGTGGGATCAATGCAGGAGAAGTTCTGGTTGTAATCCTGTTTAAGTGCAGAGTCCATCAGAACCGCTGGAAGATGTCGCCCTGAAGAGATTTCCTGCAGCAGAGTTCTGATTGGGTCGGAACCAGATGCTGAGGAGGAGAACTCAGCGCTGCTCTGCAGAAACAACCGGATCAGTCACATGATCAGGAACGAAGTGAGTCCATGATTTGATTGGCCGGCGCTCAGAGGGCGGAAAACGAAACCTGATTGGGCCTTTGAACGTTCTGACTCAAAAACAAACCCGGTCCGGAACCAGAACCCGGTACAAGCAGGTACAGGATTTGTTAGGAGTCATTTTGGAAAAGGAGACAGATGTCGAGTTTCCAACCCGGATCCGATCGGCAGTTCTGGTCCATTTCCGCTCCTGATTGGACCTTCCTGGACCGGATCTGCTGTTCTGTTCCTGACGAAGTTCTGCTAGGATTCTGGATGAGTTTTATGACGTCGTATCAGGGCCAGGATAAGAAAAAAAATTCAGTTATGAAACTGGAACGTGAGAAAAAGTTTGTAATATTACAAAAATAAATTCAAAGCATCGTGAGAATAAAGTTGTAATAACGTGAGAATAAGCTCTTGTAATATGATGACTGTTCTCTAAAGTCATAGTAGCGCGACAATTAAGCCATAATATTACAATAAGTTACAGTAATGCACATAGTAAATTATAATATTCCGACTTAATTTTTGTAATATTACGGCTTTATTCTTCTACACCTTTCAGTAATATTACAACTTTTTTCTCGCAATATTGTGACTTTTCCCATAAGGACTTGTTTCTCTCCCTCTTTTTAACCTAGTCTGGTCCTACGAGAATAAAGTTATTACACTGCAGCTTTATATAAAGTTACAACTTTACTCTTGTAATTTTATTTTACATTTTTTTTATTAGCCTGGCTTTGATATCCCGTTTTAGATTTTGACTCGGTTTCGCTGATCCAAAGTTTTCCAGAACTCCTGGAAAACCGGGATTCTGGGACAGAACCGTGAACAAACAGACATGATGGATGAAATCTGAAGTCATTCATTAAAATCACACTCACACACACACACACTTCTGTTCAGGCTCATGTAGCACCAAAACACACCGTAGTGCAACTGGGTTTTAAGAAGGATGGGGGGCGGGGCTTGAACAGTCCTGTGGTTTCCCCCATCGGCTCTCCTTCTTTTAAAAACAAAAAAAAAAAAGTTGTTTTTTTTCATGATCCGCAGTAGATTCAGTCTCATCTGTCCAATCAGTCTGCAGTCAGGACTGTCCACCTGTAACCTTTGACCCTGCCCACCTCCCCACGCCCACAGTTCTCTCACAGGACGTCGTCCCCCAAACCAAAAACCAAAGAGTCTCACAACGAAAACTCGGCGCTGGATACTTCAGTCTCTGCTTTAAGCCTCCACATCACACGGCGTCGGACGCGGCGCGTTCCGGACAATCTGTGAGGAAGGTGACCGACCTCCTCTTCTTCCTCCTCCTCCTCTTCGTCACCCCCTCAGAGATGGCACTTTGAAGCGGAGAAGTCGGGGAGGAATGATCGCAGTTCAGCTCAGCTTCAGCCTGGGTTGAAAAGTGCGGAGGGAAACTAGTGACGGGTGAGGAAGAGGAGTGAGGCAGGGTGAGGAAGGGGCCTTCAGTGTCAAAGCAGCACCTGTTTCTGTGAGAGTTAAGGCTTTGAGCAGCACTCCGGACTCTGCTCCCCTCCGCCAATCAGAGCACTACCTGCTATACGGGTCGCCGGGGTAACTGTTGGGCCTGCCTCCGTTGCCGGGCAACGGGCTGTGAGAGGTTGAGGAGGAGGAAGATGGGGAGGACAGTAGCAGGGAGGAGGAGGAAGGTCCGGGCAGCGAGTCGTCGTCGTCATTCCGTCCGCCGTCAAAAACGTCGTCCATGTCCACTGCCACAGAGAGCCCCGATGGCGCGGGGCCCCGCAGCACCTGGGGGCCCCACATGGGGGAGAGGCGGTCGGCGGGGTCGGC
>NW_015113334.1:38020-41630 GCF_001443285.1 Poecilia latipinna
TTATATATATATATATATATATATATATATATATATATATATATATATATATAAAAGTCAAAGAGCAAAATGAAGGCTTCTGCACTCGACCCAAACTTTTGCCTGACAGAAAAGTCCTTAAAGAAAAAATAAATGCATAAACTATCCTGGAGTAAATCGTGCCACCAAATTTAAGTCCTTGATTAACATGTTTAGAGTTAATTTACATTTTTCAAATCAATTTAAGAGGTTTTAAAGATGCGCGGACACCCTGACAACATGACTTAAGTTCAATGAGGTTTTATGAAAACAATCCTCCAGAGAACCAGACGGTAAATCCAGACGGTAAGTCAGTTACCGGCTGCCGGACCGCCGGACTCGGCGGATGCTTCAGTCCGGACTCCATCTTGGATGGCGCTGCTCTCGGGCGTCTCTGGAGGCGCCTGAGCGGCTCGACTCGTCGATGGAGCTTCAGCGCCTGAGAAGAGACAAAAACTCCATCAGGATGTTTCTGCATTTCTACTAAAACCAAACAGAACCAAAGGCCGGTTCCGACAGACATGCAGAGAACGGATCGGCCATCCTGCTGGATGATTAACTGTCCCAGAAGTTATTGAGATCAAATATTGTTGTTTTGAGACCATTTTCAAGAAATAGTAATTGCTTAATAATGCAAGAACACATTCTCAAAGATCAATAAACTTTAAATAATGATGAGCATTTAAAACAGTAAGCCATTTTAAATATCCAAAATTAATAAAATAACAGAAACAACAAATAAAATAAATTATGAAACAAAATTGTCCTTCAAAAAAAAAAAGGATTAGTTCAGACCAAAGCAGCAAACTGAAGACTTTCATCATCTAGTTTTTGGCAGAAAGAGAAAAAAGAGAAAAACAATAAATCATGCAAATGAAAATTGAGCTACGCAATTGATTTATTGATTATTGTGACAGAATCAGTTTATCTGGATGATTGAACTAATCTGAAAACTAGAGATGAAGGCAGACGTGCCGGGCTGCTCTGACGGAGTAAAGAGGAAGAGTGGGTTCGTACTGGGGGGCTGCTGGGACGCGCCGGGCTCCGACAGCTCTCTCTCCGTCTGCGTCTCGGCGTTCTGCAGCTGGACGATCGGCGTCTGCGTTCCCTGTGATGTCACTGAGGGGGTGGGGTTTCTGGGCTGCAGACCGATGGCGTTCATCAGTCCCATGTCTCTGTCGAGCCTCCAGCCGGAGCGGTTCGGTCTGAGGAGAAAACAGAAGGAGGATTCACTCACTCACTCATTCATTCATTCATTCATTCATTCAGAGCTGCTTTTAAACCTCAGCCTGAATCTGTGCCATAAACTCGTCACACTTCAGGTTATTTCAAACTAATATATACTATATTGTCTCATTAATCCACAAACTTTACATTATTTTCTACGACAGAGTATTATGGCAAAACAGAGTAAAAATGAATCAAATAACCAGAATAAAGTCGCAATTAGCCTGCAATGAGCAATAAATCAATTAATCGTATGAAAAATAAAAACAAGTTCAATAATTTCCATTTGCATGATTTATTATTTTTCTCTCTTTCTCCAACACCGGGTGAAAAAGTCTTCAGTTTGGTGCTTCGGCCCTTTTTTCAGGACTTTTATCATCCAGTTTTTCATACAAAGAAAGAAAAAAACAATAAATCCTGCAAATGAAAATAATTTAATTTATTTATTGTGCAATTAACTGATTTATTGCTTATTGTGATAGGCCTTACACCCATCATCATTTAATACTTGGTATGTGTAT
Organism: Poecilia latipinna; assembly: GCF_001443285.1. Taxonomy (NCBI): domain Eukaryota; kingdom Metazoa; phylum Chordata; class Actinopteri; order Cyprinodontiformes; family Poeciliidae; genus Poecilia; species Poecilia latipinna. The sequence goes on from NW_015113334.1 coordinate 39,787, forward strand.
TCTGGTTTATTTCTTTACATTTCTTACTATTTATTTTAAATTTTTCTTCTTTCTTTTGCATTCTATTGTTTATTAAAATCGCTGTAAATGTAACAGTTGTTTTATTCATCACACGTCTATTTGTCTTTTTCCATTAAGTGTTGTGATGTCATGACCGTTTTGTAAAATTTGCTTCTTTGGGAATCAATAAAAATGTAAGTCTATCCACATTCTGCAAATTATGAGAGAATTTACAACAATAATTGTGGTTGTAGTTTGTTTTCAGCTCATTTTGCGAAAATAAAATAATTTTCGTTTCCAGATAAAACATCCAGAATGACTGAAGCTCTCACCCTGGTCTGTCAGAACCTCGGGTCCGGCTGGTTCCGCTGTTGTTGACGGAGAACAGCGGTTCGCTGCTGGGCTCGGCAGGACTCTCACCGTCGCTTCTGTAGAACCTGAACACAAACGGACGGAAACGCGTCCCGGGTTAATGAGCGTCCAATCAGGAAGTCTGCAGCGTGGGGGAGGGAATCACTCGGTTCACAGCCTCGTTAGTGGATCCAAATGGGCTTTTCCACTTCAAGTTCTTCCTGTGAGGGCGTTCATTAGGATAACGAGGTTACATGGAGGAGAGGGGGAGGCGGAGTCATGATGCTTAAGTTTCCATCAGGATGATGGAGGTCAGAGCGAAGGATGAGCAGAAAGACACAAGAAACCGTCTGATAAATGAAACTGAAGATCTGGAGGGAGGGGGGGGAGAGAGAGAGAGAGACACACACAGAAAGTGAGAGACCTATAGAAAAAGAAAAAAGGAAAAAAAGAAGAAACAAGGGAAAAACTAAAAAGAGAAAAAAGAAAGAGAAAAAGGGAAAAAAAGGAAAAAAAATAAAGAGGGGAAAAGAAAAATATGAAAAAGAAAAACAACAAAACAGGAAACGGCCAAAAGGAAAGAGAAAAAGAAAGGAACATTTTACAAAAGAACGAGGGAGCAGAAGAGGAAAGAAAGAAACGGAAAAAATAAGGAATAATGAAGTAATGAAAGAACAGAGGAACGTATAAGGACAAAGGAGGAGGAGAGAGATCATCACAGAAGGGAACGTAGAGAGAAATGAAGGACAGATAGAAATAAAGGAAGACAGGAAAGAGTAAAGGATGCTAATGAAAAGAGGGACGGCTACAAATTTAGACGGCGAATAAAGAATTAAACCTGGAAATACTAATTTATATTTTCACTCTACTTTTTATCCCCCAACACATTTTGAAATCTGGGTTAAATTTAATCCCAAAGTGCTCCAGAAATATTCAGAACCTGGAACAAATTGAATATCATTCAGTTCTGAACGATTTTACAGACAAACCTGAGGATGCTAAACAATAATCAGATCTCCTCCATGGAACAGGAAGTGACGCCCTTCCTTGGTTCTGATTGGTCAGAATTAGTTCCTGACAGGACGTACTATTCTCCACCTGCTTATGAGGTGAATATCCAAAGTTTTTGTGTTTTCTGGTTCACATTCGTGACATTCAGGCAGAGTTGGAGGTGTTGGACTCACACAGGCCGGCAGATCACCAGGTCTCCCTTGTTGGTGCCGTAGGCCAGACCCATGGCCGGGTCCGGCAGCCACCGGGCCGAGTTGATGCTGACGTGGCGTCTCTGGTCCGGAGCCATGGGGTAAACCACGTTGAAGACCATCTGGGAGGCAGAGAACCACAAACATCCTGAACTTCAGGAAATTTGGGTATAAAACTTTAATTCCCAAAGATTTAAACAAAGAAGGAGGTCTGATTTTTTTTTTTGCTCACTTTTTCTAATATAAAAAAAAAAAAAAAAAAAAAAAAAAAAAAAAAAAAAATTTTTTAAA
>NW_015113334.1:44733-54378 GCF_001443285.1 Poecilia latipinna
GTTTAAAAAAAAAAGAGGGTCTCTTTTTTTTTTTTGGTCACTTTTTCTAAAAAAAAAAAAAAAAAAAAAAAAAAAGAGATGACAGAAAATATTTTCAAAAAGCTTTTTTTTTTTTTTTAAGCGTAAACCCTTTTCTGAGTTGTATGACAAAGTGTCAGGGAGAGGATATGAAAATTTTTCAGCTTAAGGGAATATAGTCAGCAGAAAAAAAGGCACAATTTTATCAGAATGTCTTAAAATTACAACAAAAAAATTCACTTTAATGAGAAAAAAAGAGTTGCCAGGATTTAACATGACCAGGTTGGTGTATTGAAGTGTGCTGTATTGGTCCAAAGTTATCAAATAAATGTATAATTCAGTACATTCATGTCTGCGTTTATAAAAAGAAACATTTTCAGTCAATTCTGCAATGTTTTTCTGTACTAGGAAATACAGAAAAACATTGCTCCGCCCTTGTTTCTTCTTCTTCTCACCCTCATGGATGTCTCTCCTCCATGCGGCTGCTGCAGGCGGAACACCTGCGCCACCATGTGGTCGGTGGAGGGATGCAGCAGGATCCTGCGGGATGCCAGGCCCACCATGACGTAGCATCCCATGGGGGACAGGCTGACAGAGATGGCGTTGGGACCTGAGGGGGGGAGAACAGCTTTAACAGGGGGTGGAGTCAGGAAAGAGGAAGCAGCGGTCAGCGGTGGCGTACCGAATCTCTTGGTGTAGAGCATTTCTCCCAGGTTGTGTGGCGCCAGAGAGTAGATGGCCAGGATGCCCTCGTCAGGAAAACCCCGCTGACTGCTGGGAATGAAAACCGCCAGCAGCTGACCGTCTGCGGAGATGTCGCAGCTGGCGTCGTTGTAGATTTTACAGTTTGGCACCAGAACGTTGACCGAGGCTGAAAACAAGAAACACAGGGTTCTGGTAACTGATGTCTGTCCTGCAGCCCTTGGACATAAACTTAAAATACTTTTGATCAACTTCTAGCCAAGAGTCTGACGTTTCCATGGATACCAAATATGCGGTGCATATTGTTTTTAAAACAAGTTTTTTTAAGAGATCAGAAGAAATGAGGGGAGTGAGGGAGGAATGGAGGAGTTCTCGTACCGTTACTGATCTCTGGGAGGTCAAACTTGGTGAAGTCCCACCACTGCAGGCGGTACGTCGTGTTGGCGATGTTGCTGGCGACCGCAGACTGACCTTCGCCAATAGAGGCCCCTGAAAACGGAGTAGAAAACAGATTAAGGGTGCATTCACACCAGCTCTGCTTGGTCCACTTGAATCAAAATCTAATTTGGTTGTATAGAAAGTCCGGTTCGTTTGGGGAGGTGTGAATCAAACTCTGGTCCGTCTAGAAACCAGGTCTCGGTTTGGTTAAAGCGATCTCTGATGCGGTTCAAATGCATACCTAATATCACTCATCTGTGAATGTTTTAAACAGATTACAGTCTCCCTTACCAGCGAGAACTCTGTTGACAGACGAGTGTGTAGCCAGACCCGGCTGTCCTCGTTCGTGGAAGATTCCGGCGTACGGCAGGTACTCCGGCAGGAGGAAACGGCTGCAGGACCAAACCAGATTATTTCAGCATTTGGTAGAAACCAAACGTAACCCGGGATTAATCGTGTTACGGACTTACCGCGGGACAAATCGCCCCAGCGACGGAGCAGACATCCTGGCATTCCGTGGTGTCCTGTGTCTCGCTCTGTCTCCGTTATCACTGCAGGAAAACAGGAAAGGTTCACATTCGTTCCTTAAACTGTTTCTGAAGGACTCAGGCACTTTCATTTGCTGAAAAAACAACATATTTAGAGCAATAATTAAGCCAAAACTGTACAGAACACCTATGCATTTTGTATCCATCTGTCAATGGGTTCTACCCAGAAGTTTTAGTTTCACTCGGTACAAATTTAGTAAAAATAAATAAATCTGCAATTAAGCACCTTTTTATCCAATTTTTAATCACTAAAGTGCTTCAATAGATCAGTCCAACACTGTACTGATTATAGGTTGAGCAGAAAGGAACTTTTTACATGTTGATGTTAGAAGTATTTATCTTTTTGGCTGCAAATAAATCAAGCATACACTAAAGAAATATTGTTACTGAATTTCAGGAAATAAAATGTTTGTTTAAAATGTTTACCAAAATTTCCACTTAACTTTATATTTTGGTCTGTCTGATTATGTAATTTTTAAACATTAAATGATCCATAATTATTAATTATTCAGTAATTGAGTAAACTTTTTACCAAATACTGCTTTACTTTAACTTGAGTAAAATTATGTTGAAGTAGAGCTACTCTTACCTCAGTTTAATTTAATTTACCTCTGCAGATTTCTGACTCAAATATGCAAATATGTTTAAATAAAACAATATATTTTTGTTATTTGTAGGCCTAATAAATCACAACACTGCAGCATAATTTTACAGCTGCTGATTAAACTCCAGATTCTTGTCCTGCCTAAAGGAATCGTGATTTTGTGGTGCAGTTAAACACAAAGCAAACACTAACTCCAGCTCCTCGAAGTCGACGTCGCTGTTGTCCATGGTGCTGGACGGGTTGGGGGTGGGGCTGTCGGAGGACGTGGACATGGTCCGCATGCGGTGGTTCTGCTGGTACCGGAGGGAACGCTGGCGGATGCTGTCCCTCCTGGACAGATACTGGATCATCCTCTGAGCGTAGTAGGCTGCAGGAGAAAGCCTGCAGAGCAAAGGAAGCGCTTCAGGTCACAGACTGGTTCCTCTGCAGCCAATCACAGCCAAGTTCATTTAAATAGAACATTTTCAGCAACGAGGCAGTTAATAAAAATCCTGAACACATTAAATAAGCTAAACAGGTGGGTTTTTAGTTGGGGTGAACCGATTGCAGTTTTCTGGCCGATCACTGTTTTTTGTCTGAAAAGTTGTTAAATGTAGCATGAAAGTTGTTGAACAGTGGGGTGACTATGGCTAACATGCAGACGTGACCTGGTGGGCCGGTCAGACAGACAAACCTCTCGCTGCAGGGCAGAAGAGGACAGCGGCTGATTTTTAGACCTTTGATGAGGTAGATAAGATCAGGAGAGAAGATCGGTTTCACATGCAAGTCTACACCCCTAATTTTTAGTCTAGATTTAAAGGAACTCTGTGTTTCGGCTGTTTTGCAGTTTTCTGCAAAACAGAAAAATCTGGAAAGTTTGTTCCAGATTTGTGGAGCATAGAAGCTGAATGCTGCTTCTCCATGTTTGGTTCTGGGGATGCAGAACAGAACCAGATGACCTGAGAGGTTCTGGAAGGTTGCTATGACAACATCAGATCTTTAATGTATTGTGGTCCTAAACCGTTCAGTGATTTATAAATTAACAGTATTTAAAGTCTATTCTCTGAGCTACAGGGAGCCAGTGGAAGGACTGTAGACTGGGTGATGTTCTCCAACTTCCTGGTTTTAGTCAGAACTCCAGCAGCAGCGTCTGGATCAGATTAGTTTTTAGGCAGACCTGTGAAGAGTTTCTCTATTAGTCCTTTAATCCTGGAAATGTTCTTCAGGTGATAAAAGGCTGAATTTTTAACCGTCTTTATGGGTCTCTGAAGGCTCAAACTCAGATTTTGGGTCTGATTTCTTGTTTCCAGCTGTAAGAACTAAAGCTATGTCTGACTGCAGATCATTCCTCTTTAGGTCCAAAGACAATAAGTTTTGTTTTTGTTAATCTGGATAGAGTCCTGTTGATAAACGGCTCTATCCTGCTGGAGAATAAAAGTCTGGCAGGTGAGAACTGTGTGGTACCTGGCCGGGTCTGGGTAGATGGGATGGTCTCTGGACCCGGACATGTCGTATCGAGACAACGATAGCAGGGATGACTCCAGCAGCCGCCTGTCGGGAACAGACCGTTGTTAGAACGGGATTTCTGCAGCGTGGAGGAATTTCAATGTTAAAATAGAAAAATTAGACGGATTTAGAACTTTTTCTGGCCTTCCACAAACTAAAGCAAATGGATCTTTGGACCTTTCAAAATGGCTCTGAATGACTTCACTAAAACCAAATATAGATATGATAAGAAATTACGTTTTTAGCTGTTTTGAAGCAGTTTTATGAAATAATTACATTAAATTTCCAAAATATAATAACACTAAAAGGTTCAATAATATCTGTATATCCATTTTTCCTGACATTAGGTTAGAGACCATCTACAGCTGCTGCACCCGCATCTACTGTAAACATTTTGTTTGCAACTAAAATATAATTTCATTGTGAAACTGACATCTATACATGTATGAATGAATTATTGTTTTTATAATATGCCTTACATTTATTTCTGTTTATTCAAGTTAAATCAAATTTACTATGTTTTTTAACAACTATGAAATATAAGTCCACATGTTTGTTTTCCCTCTTAGGCTGAATAAGTAATTGTTATTAATGTTTGACTGTTTACAATCAGCACCCCATAAATACCTGCTTTTGTTTTTTAATTGAGAACATTAATGTAGCTCTTTATGGCCCTCCTGATACAAGAGAAACTCAGGTTTTTAAAGGGGCAGTATCGTGTTTTCCAGGCACACAGTGACATTTTATAGCAAAATAAAGTAACTATGTTACCTTCAATTGATAGAAAAATGATACATATATATAGTTATATATAGTTATATCTAATATGACATAAAATAAATGTTACTTTGTCTCTTTGAGAAACTCGTGTTCTGTGTGAAACTCCGCCTTCAGGAAGTCATCACAACATGGCTCCTCCATTAACCCTTTAACAACAATTTTACCAGCGTTTCATTGAAAAGTAGCTGCTATAATGAGCAGTTCCAGCAGGTGTTTGCTAATTGCTGCTGGCTAGTCTGAAGGAGCTGCTCTGTGAGGTGGAAGCTCGGAAACTGCAGCTCTGAGGAGGAGCTGCGCCCTGAAGGTGGGGCTAGATGCAGCCAGGTGTTTTGCACAACTGCAATGGAGATGAAAGGATCAAAGCAACATTCCTGGTATGATTTGAGGAAATAACATTATAACATGATGTAAAGCTCAAAAAAGTTAATTTTACACGATACTGCCCCTTTAATTGATCACTTTGATCCCGGATTGGAGCCGACTGCGGCGCCATACCTCCTCAGGGAATCCTCATCCGGCGGGTCAACAGGCATTTCTTGGCTTAAGGCCTCTGGCGGCTCGACGGCCCGGCTGACGGTGGCCTGCCGGTACACCCTTTCCCACTGCGCCGTGTCCTGGTTGTAGACCAGGCCCACTGTCTGTTCGGCGGCCTGGCTGGGCGGCGGCGCCAACGGGAACGCCACCGCTCCTCCTCCTGGAGGAAGAGCCGGCTGCTCGCTGGTCTCTGGCGCCGCTCTCCTCTCCCTCTCCTGGTTCTCCAGTGTCCTCCTGCTCTCCTCCGGCTGCCAGGCGGCGGCAGGTGAGGGGAAGGAGGAGGAAGAGGAGGGAGGATCCAGAGAAGAAGAGGAGGAGGTGGTGGAAGAGGTCTGGTGCGTGCGCTCCCAGCGCTGGGAGTCCTGGTTGAAGGTGAGCAGGTTGTGGCAGGCCCGGCAGCGGTTCAGGTGGTGCCCCCTGGAGGACGGCGGCGGGGGTGGCACGTTGTTCTCTAGGCTGTGGGCGACGGGCGGGGGCGCTGGCGGCTGGTAGTGGATGATGGTCGGCGAGGAAGAGGAGGACTGGCCCGGCCTGTCCGGGTCCATGTTGTTGTTCAGCAGCTCTTGGTTTGGCTCCTGGTTGCCATCGGCGATGCTGCCGCCCAGCGACGGGTCGATGTCGATGCGGTCGATCTCCAGGAAGTAGCGGCTCAGGTTGCACTGCAGAACATTCCGGAAGGAGGCCGAGGAGCCGCGGCCGCCGTCCCAGAACGGGTGGTGGCCGCTGCTTGTCCCGGCGCCGTCCCGACTCCCCGGCTCCCCCTGCTGGGCGAAGCCCCGCCCCTCGGAGGCGGAGGTGTAGAGCGGCGACTGAGACGAGCCATCCTGCTGGCGGAGCACCGACAGCAGGCTGACAGAGGAAGAGGAGGAGGTCCTGGGAGGAAGCATGGCGGGGCCTGCCGCGCTGTCCCGCAAGTTCAGCAGGCTGCGGGTCCAGTCCGGCCCGGGCCGGGCGGCGCCCAGCGGCTCCATGATGTTCGGCATGATGGGGTTCAGGGAGGCGCCGGCGCTGTAGTAGACGGAGGTGAAGGCGGAGGGCCGATCCGAGGGCTGCCGCGGCTCCGTGCGGGCCGAAGAGAAGGTGGAGGCCGTGGAGAGCGTTGGCGTCTCCGTGGAAACCGATGGTGTCGAAGTGGAGGCGCCGGTGGGCAGGCAGCGCTTCCGGCTGACGGAGCAGCGGGTGCAGACGCACAACATGCCCAGGTGCTGGGTGCAGCCGGGGAGCGAGGGGCCGCCGGGCGATTCGCTGACTCCGCTGCCGCCGTCGCTTACGGGCCGTGGCGGCGGCGGAGGCGGCGGCTGCTCGGCTCCGACGCTGGGTCCCGGGGAGCGAGAAGACGACAAGATGTGCAGGAAGTTGTGAAGGATTGGCGTCCGGCGAACTGGCTGGGAAGGCAGGAAGGAGCGCTGGCGGAAGTGAGGCATCTCCACGCTGTCCATCGGGACCTCAGAGTCTTCCTCATTCTGGGACAGAAGAGACTCATCAAACGAGGAAATGACCAACATGAAGAGTTTCTTTAAAATAAAAACACTGATTAACAACAACAGCAATTTAAGGATTCACTGCAAAAATACTAAATCTCACCAATCTGGACTCGTTTGTCCAGATATCTTAGTGCACTTGAAACAAGAAACATCAAACGTGGAAGTAAAACGAGCTTGTTTTAAGCCAATAATTTCTTAATACTGATATAAAAAAAAAATGCTAGTTCATCTGCAAGATTATTTCACTTACAGCAAGACATTTTAGAGATTCAAAACCTGCTTTTCAAGGAAGTCTTGGCCAAGAGGCAGCAACACACAAAAAAAAAAGAGTACAAAGAAAACAAAAAGCTATTAAAAAACAACAATCTGCTTCAAGACATTTTAGTTTATACTTCAAGGCACTAAATGAGACGAGTTCAGTCAATCTAAAAGTCTCTTGTAATGAGTTTGATGAAGAGAGTGCAGTGAATGAAAGCCTTCAGTTTGAGCAAAAGGGACAGAAATAAACAGCAAAAAGTATGAAAGTCAACATCTCTCAGTGAAGCTGCAGAATGCCAGAAGATTTGGACATTTTTTCACAACTCACCTGCTGATTGGACGGATTCACGATCGCCGTGAGCAGGTTGTGACCCAGAGGATCAAATCTCACCAACCTGGAACAACAATAAGGACAGAACTTTTATTTTTACAATTTTCTTTAAAGGGTTTGTCGTTTAGTTTAATTTTTTATGAATTTGTCATCAGCAACAGAAAATTTTAAACTAATGTTCTGTTGAACCACAACAGTTTAATTTATGTATTTAAGTATTTTTATTTCAGGTTAGGTTTTTTTAGCCAAATTAGTTTACATTTCTATTTATCAATTCTATATTTTCTTTTATGCATTAAACATATCGTAAAAAAAATTTTGTATTAGAAATAAAAAAATATTATAAAAAATCCTTCCCCTTATCCCCTGCAGAAAAAGAATAAGCAGAAAATGTGGAATATCATCTCTTATCGTGGTATTTGAAAAATATAAGGTGCTATAATTTTTGGGCAACATCTCCCTCCCCTAAACTGAACAGAAACTCTCTTCCAAAAGGCCTGAACTAAAGCTAAACATATTTGTGTTTAAAGCCTTGGTGTGACCCAGCGTTTCGGAGTGTTAAATCCAAGGCCGGTTGGGTTCCTGCATCGTGGCGACGGCTCTTCGACCCACCTCACTCGTTCCGTGTCGCTGCCCGTCTTGACCACGGCGAACGGCTCCGGCCGGCTCCAGTCCCAGAAGTGAAGCTCGTTGTTGGTGGCGATGAGGAGGAGCTGGGCGGTCGGGTGGAAGGCCAGAGAGGCGATGGCCACGTTGCTCTCCGTAAACCAGCTCTCACTGCCGCCCTGAAAGCAAAACGCCCAGTTCAGCCCAACAAAGTCATGGAAACAAACTACTTGTACTGGTTTGTTTTTAATGCTTAGATTCCCGTTTTCATTCAGACATCTCCGATCGCAAAACATGCAGTTGGAATATTGTTGTTTTTTCATGGCAGGTTTTATGTTAAAGGTGCAAAATGAGGAGTTCAGGTTTTCTTTTGTTTTTCAATGTAAGAACAATATTATGATTCTTTAAATTTAAAGTTATGAATTAAGACTTTTTTAGAATAATGAATAGGTTAATGAAAGTGAAGCTGCAACTAACGCTTATTTTAATAATCAATTAATCAGATTAACCCTTTCAGCCCAAAATAAAATAATTCTGTTTTTGCTATAATATTTGCAAGCAAACAAGAGAGTAAAACTTAGATGATCCAAACCAAATCTGATCTGATCCAAATCTCAAACTGCAGCATTTATCACATTTTTTAAAGTTTTACTTTGCTTGATTCCTTCTAGTTGTACTGAAAGTCTTCTCAGTTGAACTTCTTACTGCACAAATATGAAAAGATTTCCTGAAACAATCCAAACTTATTCTGCACTCACATGCAGGTCCCAAATGCGGACTTCCCCATCAAGGCACCCGGAGGCCACCAAGCCAGGAATGGTGGGGTGAAAGGTCACACACCAGGGGGTTCTCCGGTGGCCCACTAAGGAATGGAGGCACTTTCCAGTCTTCACCTCCGTTATGTAGATGTTGTGGTTGACGTGCGTGGAGGCCATTAAAGACCTGCAGGGACAAATGAGGTACTTTCAATCATGAATGATTCCAGTTGGTTTTAACATTAAAGTCGACAAGAAGAGAAAACTGAGAACATGGAAACTTTATTCATTATTCTGGAGCTCAGAGCGATCTCAGATTTTATTCAAACAGAGATTCAGCAAAGTAAGAGAGAGAAGGTAAGAGGTTTTATTTCCTAAAGATGAAATCTAATTGATCAAGGATGCTAACGTAAAAATAAAAAGCTGGTCGAAGCTTAAAAGCTTAATCTTTTATTCTAAAATCCAAGAGTTTGCTTTGGTCTTTAGTTGTAATGTTTATGTTTTTAAAGCATGTCTTGTAGAGCAGACAAAGTCTTCTGAAGTTGTGTGTGTGTGTGTAGGTGTGAGACCTGTCCGGGCTGAAGGCCAGCAGGAACGTTGATCGAGGGCTGTCTGGAAGCTCCACTTTCTAGAAGAGACACAAACCAAAACATTTAAACTGAATCCAGAATAAATGAAGTAATAATCCTAAAACATCTGTTATTTGAAACACTTCAAATAAATTAATGTCCTGTTAATAATAAAAAACAAAATGGCTGAAAAATACGAGTCCCTTACAGCTGGCTATGGAGGACTGATCCTGACAAAATTGATCAATAAACATAAAAATAAATAAATGACTTGATAAAATAATGAAAGTGCCCATTTTGATTCTAAAAAATAAAAACTTTCCTGACTTATTTAAGTCAGCATTTATCATTTTCAACAGTATTAATTTAAAACGATTGGTATTATTTAACTTTCCATTTTTTTTATTTCTTATTTAATACATGTTTTCCATTATTTAATATGCATTTAACATTATTTTTTAATTTTCTGTCACATTTAATTATCTGTATTTATTTTGTACATTATTTTTGTCACTTTTTAATCATACATTGAT